>NC_056590.1:22651175-22708675 GCF_018340385.1 Cyprinus carpio
GTGAAGTATTGTTTTGCTGTTGTGGACTATACTAAGCAGTTTCCATTGCCATTGCCTTGTTTCATTGTTTTGTTTATTTGTTACTTTGGACTGCTCACTTGGATTAAGACCCTTGCCTGTTCCTATGGATTGTGGCACTGCTGAGGTGGTATGGAAGCCCAGGTTTCTTTGACAGTGGCCTTCAGCTCATATGCATTTTTTGGTCTCTTGTTTCTCATTTTCCTGTTGACAATACCCCAAAGATTCTCTATGGGATTCAAGTCTGGTGAGTTTGCTGGCCAGTCAAGCACACCAACACCATGAACATTTAACCAACGTTTGGTACTTTTGGCAGTGTTGGCAGGTGCCAAACCCTGCTGGAAAATGAAATCAGCATCTTCAAAAAGCTGGTCAGCAGAAGGAAGCATGAAGTGCTCCAAAATTTCAAATTAAACGGTAAAAGTGAACATTGACTTCAAAAAACAAAAAAAACAATGGACCAACATCAGCAGATGACATTGCACCCCAAATCATCACAGACTGTGGAAACTTAACACTGGACTTCAAGCAACTTGTGCTTCTCCACCCTTCCTCCAGACTCTAGGACCTTGGTTTCCAAATGAAATACAAAACTTGCTCTCATCTGAAAAGAGGACTTTGGACCACTGGGCAACAGTCCAGTTCTGCTTCTCCTCAGCCCAGGTAAGACGCCTCTGACATTGCCTGTGGTTCAGGAGTGGCTTTACAAGAGGAATACGACAACTGTAGCCAAATTCCTTGACACGTCTGTGTGTGGTGGCTCTCTCAGTCCATTCCTTTAGAAGTTGACTCAAATTCTTGAACCGATTTTGCTTGACAATCCTCATAGGCTGCGGTTCTCTTGGTTGGTTGTGCACCTTTTTCTTCCACACTTTTTCCTTCCACTCAACGTTCTGTTAACATGCTTGGATACAGCACTCTGTGAACAGCCAACTTCTTTGGCAATGAATATTTGTGGCTTACCCTCCTTGTGAAGGGTGTCAATGATTGTCTTCTCGACAACTGTCAGATCAGCAGATTGTGTAGCCTAGTGAACCAAACTGAGAGACCATTTTGAAGGCTCAGGAAACCTTTCCAGGTGTTTTGAGTTGATTAGCTGATTGGCATGACACCGTATTCTAATTTGCTGAGATTGTGAATTGGTGGGTTTTTGTTAAATGTGAGCCAAACTCATCACAATTAAGAGAACCAAAGACTTAAACTACTTCAGTCTGTGCATTGAATTTATTTAATACACGAGTTTCACAATTTGAGTTGAATTACTGACATAAATGAACTTTTCCACAACATTCTAATTTATTGAGATGCACCTGCATATGTATATATATTAAAATAATACAATCCTAAATATTTGTAGACATTTGAATTTTTGTAAAATCTGAACTGTTTTGTAAATATAAGCATATGAGAAACATCCCACCCTGAATTGAAAGTGGACTACCTTAAATATAACTATGGTCAGAGGGTCTAGAAAATTCACACCAGAAGCCATTGTCATGCTGCTTTTGACATCCTGTCTAGACACATCAAAATGTGATTTGCCAACCTCATTTCACCCCTAATGAACAGCCCTATTGAATATTTTAGGAAGAAAAAACTGGATAGAGTCTTAAGCTTGTCTCTATAGTCACATCTGCAGCGTCGCACTCTGGTGTTTTGCTCTGTTCTCTGTCGCTATGCAGCAGCTGTGTTCTGTGTGGCGGCCCACCTGCTCATCTCCTTCATCCTTTCCACCACGAACCTGTTCTGAATCCTAAAAAGCGCATCACTATCACAACACATTCAACTTTAATCACTTGGACTGTTCCATCCTCTGGTGTGGCTGTTTGTTTTTGCTGTTGTACAGGCTTTAGCGTGAGTCTTGATGTGTAGGGCGCTGAGAGGATTGTAAACAGGTTTACAGGATCTTGTAGGAACAGATCAATTCTATACACTCTGTTGATCACAGTATCCAGACCTGTCACTCAGAACGTACTGTAGGAGGGCAAGTGTGTTGCGTTAAACTCCTGTACAACAGTAGAACCATCGTTTGTACAGAAAAAGGAAAACAACAGTAATCAGAGGCAAAAAAAAAAAATTAATGAGGCCAAACTTTTAGTCGTGGACCCCCACAACCCCATCAATACGGCTCAAATACCCCTTCATCAACACCAAAATACGTTCTGTTTCACTGAAATCATACTGGATGTCATTTAGCATAAGCAATATTATCTTTAAAGTGACTATTTTACCAAAAATGATTCACTTTAAAATAAAAATGAAAACGATCAAAATTGTGTGTAAAGAACTGATACACAAAAAGGTTTATTTTCATACTTTGCTATCTTTTATGATGGAATTTAAGTATAATCGAAGTGAAATGATGAAATATTACCTACAGTGAAATAGGTTAATGAAACATTTATATTTTCATTTTCCACTGTGAAAAAGACAATTACGGTAAAAAAGCAGCAGCTGTGGTTGCCCGAACTTTACCATGAATAATATGATAGCAACATTTTAAGTTTTACAAACTGAACTTGAATTTACAGTAAGAATAAACTTTTTTTTTCTACCTTTTATAATTTATTGACAACCACCTTAAAAAGAGAAAGCAACATAATAATAAAAAGATTTTCCATAAGCTGATTGTCAGACTCTGTTCCATGTTTTGTGTGTGTTCCTGCTCCCTGAATGGTTATCATTTCATCCCAGGTGTTTCCCATCTTTAATTTCCATTGATCCCAGGTGTGTCTCGTCTTGTCATGTTTAAATAGTGTTCCTTGTTTTCAGTTTGGGTCTGGTATTGTGTATGTCTAACAGTGCTACGTGTGTTTTCCTGTTTCCTTTGGATTGATTAAAACTTTGAATTGGACATTGCCTCTCCTTGTTCCTTGCTCTGTTCTCCTCACAGTAGCACCCCGTGACACTGATGTAAATATTAATATATAAACGATGCACTTTGTCATACACAAAGGCAAAACACCATCAGGGTAATACAACAATAAAATAATGCAATAACTGTTAATTTAACAACATAATTTGTAACATAAAATCCTAATGAACATAACTGACAACAACAACAACAACAACAAAAAAACTTAAGAAGAGACTTAAAATAAATCAAATAAAATGTGAGCTGAGTAGAGAATTATGGTAATGTCAGTTTATAGTTTTCACTTAAAAGATTAAAAGATGACTTCCCAAAACTTAACATTTAACAGTATTTTACTGTAAAATTACATGAGATGTCCCATTAGATCTATTGCAGTTTTTCATCATATAAAGAAATCATATGTACAGGTTTTTAAGCATAGGCTTTTTACATTATTTTACTGTTTAAATCCTTTTTATATTCCACAAAAAATAAAAACAAATAAATAGACAGTTATACAAGCTATATAAGACACAAAGTCTGTGTTTTGTGGCAAGGCCGTGGATGGGCATTTCTAAATTATCTCTCCCCAGCACAGGTACATAATTGAAAAGCCTGGTCCCTTCATTCTCGGCCCCTGAATCATAGTTTCACATTGAGATCTAGGACACCTTCCCTAACAATCAATAACAATAGAGCACTGCCTCTTCATTCAGAAGGGTCTGTTGTTGGATAGATGACTGAGAGAGGTTTCTCTTTTGTTCGTCACCTTGCCTCGGCACACTACAGATTTAAGAGATGAGGGCGCTGGTGGCAGCATCCGCTCATTTGTAACGTTTTGTTCATCTCGAGCTGTCAGGAGAGCTGTCTCAGAGCAGAAGATGCTGCCGTCTCTCACTGTCAGCTTGCAATGAGAGGTGCTTGTTGATTTTTTTTATATATCACAGTATTTGTATCTATGTATGCATGTGTGTGTGTGTGTGTGAATTCTGCAAGTTTAAGACTTGTTCAAACATACTTAAATAGCTATCTCTACAGCAATTTATTACTTTATAACTATGAATTGCATTATTATAGCTATGTTAATAGTTATATTGTAGAAACATTTCAATGAGTTGCTTGGGAGAGTCTCATTATCATGACATAACTACACTACAGGCTGAAGAAACATTTGCATCAAATTCTGTTAATCTAATTCAACCATACTTTAATTCACAACAGACATTACTCAATATGGTAATTATCCTGAATATTATCAACACAATCAGCACAAAATAACATGCTAATTTCTCTAGACTAATCGACTGTAATGAAAGGAAAAAAAATCATCAATACAAACGATGAAGGGGACTATGAGGGCTAAAGGCTGGATTTTGTTTTCACAACACACACACACACACACACACACACACACACACACACACACACACACACACACACACACACACACACACACTTAAATAGGTTGCAAAATACTATGACATTTTTCTAATCTGTGATATTACTGCATGTTACAATAATATAAGAATAAATTTGTGATCAACTATAAATTAGTCACTTTTAAATGTTGTAGATTTATGTAGCTAATGTGGATCCTTAATTACAGAGGCCCTTATATGTTTTTTTTTTTTTTTTTTTACATGAGTTTTTTACATACCAAACATTTCAAGTATTTTAGATCATTGTGCACACAATATAAAGCAAACTTTTAATAGTTTGTTTGTGTGTGTGTGTTGTAATAATATAAAAAGATGGAAGCTTTGAAATGCTGCAAATAGTCATCTTCAAATGAAAGTGGATTTTTAATAGGATAAAACTAACAAAATGGTAATGCATTCCCACAGAACGTCCCTTTCTAGGAACCGTGCCCAGTATCCACAATGGAAAGGCTTTAGCGCTGGACATTATTACAGATGCAAAGAGCCCAGCCAAAACATCAACTATTACACTGCTGGAGAACAGCAGAGAGTTACAACCTCCACAACACAAAGAAAAAACAATGTACGTTGAGCCATGTTTAAAATCTATCTTGACTGGGACTCTCAGAATGTTTAATTTGTTAGTGAAAAACACACACAAACACACAAAAAAACACACGCACAAACAACAGCATGTGTACAATCACAAAAAAACAAAAAAAAAAAAAAAAATACAAAAAATTAACAAATTGTACATTAAAATATTCAAAAGTTTGGGGTTTGTGAGATTTTTTTTAAATGTATTTTTTTTTAAATGTATTATGCCTCTTAAATACAATACAGTAATATATTGTACATTAAAAAAATAAAAAATTCTATTTTAATATAATTTATTCCTGTGATGGCAAAGCTGAATTTTCAGTAGTTATTATTCCAATCTTCAGGGTTACCTAATTCTTCAGAAATCATTCTAATATGCTGATTTGGTGCTCAAGAAACATTTCTTATTATCATCACAGTTGAAAACAGTTACAATTGCATGAATATTTGATGAATAGAAAGTTCACAAGAACAGTTATTTTAAACATTTGTTTGTACCATTAATGTAAAAGTCTTTACTTATACTTCAGTTAATGAATACTTGCTGAATAAAAGTATGAATTTCCTTTTTTAAAACATATAAATAAATATAATAGTATATATGTGTAATAGTGTGTGCGTCATTTATTCATGACGCAAAGCATATTGGCAACTCAAAAACCCTTGACAAATTGTTCAATATGAAACTGTTTGTTCAGGCAACACTGTCTAGTTGGAACAACATCTGGGGGAATATTGTTGGTCTAATATGTGATTTTCTTTTTAATGCAGATTGAAAATAATTCACATTTTCAGTGTGTGATTCAAAAAGCTCTGCATGCTGAATAAAACATAATCGCCTTTTGACAGTGCACAAATACAAACAGTCACGCAAATAAAACAGATGGATACCTCCAAGAACACAGAGTTAAGCCAATCCACACAAAAACAACACATGATGCTACATATTTTGACAAGTTTCCATGTAAATGTAGCAGGTTGGTAGAGCACCTGCCCAATATGTTTATGAGGAATTTATCATACATCTCCACCTTACAAAGCACCATCTGGGAGTAGGATTAAAATGCAAGTTCATGGCGACTTTAAGCCGAACGCTTTCCTTCCAACCCCACTCCTTTACCACATCATCATATGTCTCCACTCTAATGGCTTCCTTCAACCTTACAGACATCGGCTGAGACAGTATTCAAAACCCCTGAATTTAGAGTTCCCTGGGGACAGAGATCTACAATGAAAAGATGTTCTCTGTCCTTGAGCAAGAGTCGTTTGGCACAGAAGACACACCACACATATCTTCACTTCAATTCATATTGGACAAAAACTATAACATGTAACATGACTGTGATGTCCGATCAGTTGACTGTTTCTGCTTTTAAGGGTCTTTTCTGACTAGCAGCCATTTTGGCTCAATCGCACAGCTCCGAATGAAATTCATGCAACAGCCTGAGCCACTGTAGCACGTGCCACTACCTTTGGGTAAAGAGAGAGTCAATGTGCTGATTTCTGAATTTTTTTAGATTTCTGCTTATGGCTATGCAGCACATATGAAGATAAAGTTGCTCTCTAAGGCAAAACAGCCTTGCATACATGTACAGTACATGAGATAAAGAAGTAGAGAAGATTTTGACAGAAAACGGCTGCATAATAAATAGCAGGACTAACAATAACATGTAAGCTGCTCCAGGAAATGATTCAATATTAAATAGTTGAGTTAGGATTAGCCATCACTTAATCTTGTAATGACACTATACTTTACATGTAAAATAGAATAGATAAATACATTTAAAAAATAAACTAAATAATAATAAAAAAAAGACAACTTAATTAATAAAAATATATGTATTAAACATGCATTTTTAAAATGAATATTAAATGTAATAAACATTAACATTTGATGTTAACAAACCTGTAGAATCATAAAAATAACATTTTAACAAAACAAAACAATATAACATTAAACAAACACAAATATTGTTACACTTCATTTATTTTTATTTTTTTCTTATAACAAAATAAATTTCATATATCAGAATAATATCACATTTCCAATATAGTGGAAGTTGATTATTATACTATAATATCCTCATTATATAACTATGTTAATATGATAAACTATCTTTCTTGTATGTACACTCTCAGAAAAAAAGGTACAAAAGCGTATGCATATCCGTACCTATTAGTACCTAAAGTGTACATATTATGTTTAATATATATATGTGACAGCCCTAGTGACAGCTGTTGTACCATTTTCTCTGAGAGTGTTGAGTCTGATGTAGAATCTGGGTAGAGAAGTACTGGTTTAAAAAACAAGCTTTCTTTTGAAAGAGGGATAAAATAAAGCACACGGGGAAGGTTTGTTCAGCACAAAGCCCTCTCAGAGAGCTGCTAGCTTCACACTAATTGTATCGGCTTTTGTACAAATGCACCTGCAAACAGGCCTCGGACCACTAAGCCCTCAAGGGGGGTCCGAGGTACAGAACGAGTGGGATCACTAGCTGGATTAACAAGGATCCCACCTGACTACAGTGACTAAGCGTGATGGGGACTTGGCAGGAGCTGATCTGGAAGACCCGTTCTGAAGGACTGTGATGCTCCAGAACACTGCAGCTCCTGCCAGGCACTGCTGTCCGAGCTTCTTATCGCTCACTTGGCAAAGCTGACAGCCTCTGGTTGCCTGCCACCTCCACTTTAGGCCGGCTGCTCTCTGAGCTGCCGGAGGTCTGTGGAGCCGCTGATAAATGCCCTAACGCTGCCCATCCCAACTCACTGAATGTCACTGAACTCTGAGCTCGAAACTCTCCTCACTTTCTGAAAGCACTTTAGGAGAAGGCCAACTTTAATGGGTTATAGGCCATCTGAGATTTTTTTTTTTTTTTTTTTTTTTTTTTTTTTTTTAAGAGACCCTACACCAAGAAATTACATAGAATAACACCAAGTATTTACAGAGTGTAAGTGTGTTTTGTGCTAATACGAATAGGAATGTTTGGTTACATTACAGAAAATGGTGTGTCATATGCAGGGGTGTGCATTGCTCAGAAGTGACTTGAGAATACCTTTAATAATAATAGTAATAATAATAATAATATACATGCATATACTCCTGAAATCAATTAATTACCTGATTTTGAATGAAATTTAATTGACAGCCAGGATTCTAAATCAAAATACACATTTTAAGAATTAGCATATGCATGTATATTATTATTACTAATTGCAAAAACTACTGTTCAAATGTTTGGGGTCATTACTTTTAGTTAGTTTGTTTTTTGATATTTAATAATTTTATTCAGCAAGGACACAATCCGTTGATCAACACTGACACTAAAGATTTTCTTTGCAAAGATTGATTAAAACTTAAGAAACCACAATTTATCAAAGAATAGAAAAAAAAAAAAAAAAACAGTTTCCACAAAAATATTAAGCAGCTCAAATGTTTTCAACACTGATAATAATAATACATGTTGAGCACCAAAACAGCATATTAGAATGATTTCTAAAGGATCGTGTGGCACTTGTCATCACAGTTATAAATTACATTTTTAAATATATTAATGTAAAAAAAAGCAGTAATTTTAAATTGTAATAATATTTCATAATAACACCGTTTTATTGTATTTTGAATCAAATAAATGCTGCCTTGGTGAGCATTAAAGATCTTAGCAACCTCAAACTTTTCAACAGTAGGGTAATGTATGTATGCATATAATATCAGTTTTACATTTATCAAGTAAATGATGGCATGAGAGTGTATGTTATACAAGTGCTTATGCATATAATTAAATCCGGATAACTGTGTGTACATGCTGAGGGAACCTAAAGTCCATGTATCTCAAGGTCACACCGAAGGTACTTCCTGCTCAGAATGCTGCTTCCGTCCGGGTGCTGTAGATTTCCCAGAAGTGAGCGTCGGTTAGTGTGCCAACAAAATTGATTGGAACGTGGAATGCATAACATTACTTTCAATTGATGTTCAATTCACTTTAGTCTCCCTTGACCCCCCCTTGTTGTTATTTAAGCTTTTGGCAATAAAATAAAGAAAAGCAGAAATTATATGAAAAGCACCTTTGTGTGGCAGTCTATTACAAAAGAAAGGACTTTTCAATGACATAGTCATGATGGATTAAAATGAAATATCTTAATTTCAAGCCCATATCCTGAAATAAAGCAACTACACAATATCTATATTGCTTCTGATCATGTACATTTATTAAAAACATGCCTCAAGAATTTTAAATAAAACTTAGGAAAGATTTTCGAAAAGACTACTGTAAAGTGTTTCTTAAAAGCTTTTTAAAATATATTTCATCCTGACACTATGAAGAGACTTTCTGCCTTTTCGTTGGGTTGATAGTCTGTATCATTTTTCATCATGGTTAGGTAACTTTGTATTTGTAGCCTTTAGATGCCAGCTTGCTTTACATGTTCACAGATTTAAAAGGGCACTGTTAATTATCCTCCTGCTCCTGCCTCTCATCCAAACACAGAGTGAGCTGGAGGGGTCCTCTGCTGGCATTCAAGCACACAGTCTGTTTATGTGTCACGGCTAGACAGAATCAGCAGCCGTTTTCACATTTTCTGCTCTGATTTTGGGAAAAAATCTGTGTAATGGATTTCAATGTGGTAAAATGTGTTAAACAGAGTGCTGCATTCTGTAAGTATTACGAAAAAAGCCAAAATGTTGATGTACAGCTTTCAGTTGTTCCAAATTTATTTCGCGCAAATAAAATAAAATAAAATAAAATAAAATAAAATAAAATATTAAGCAGCACAACTGTTTTCAATATTGACAATAAGAAATATTACTATTTATAATATTATATTAATCAAATTATATTATTATGCAATATAAAACATATATTAATATATTTAAATATTATTATTTTTACTGTATTTTTGATCAAATAAATACAGCCTTAATGAGTAAAAGATTTCTTTGAAAAAAAAAAATTCTACCAACCCAAACTTTTGCACAAAGTTAAGTTTTAAGTTATGTTATGCCTAAAATGCATGTATGAATCGACTTTTTTTGTTTTGTAAGCCAGAATTTTTGACTTCCAACTATGTATGAGAATGCTAACAGATAAATGTATATACAGTGAGATGTATGAGAATGCTAACAGATAGCTTTCCATTACATCTTTCCACTTCTCAATAGCTTCCTTTGCTATATGCTAAACAACCAGGTCACATCTTGAAGGTTGTGTTTTTCTAAAATTCTCTGCATACCCATCGGTCAAGGTACTGTATGATATTCAACAAACAACATCATCTTGGCACAAACACATTAAGGCAAACTAGCCTTCACCTAGCAAACACAATGTTCCAATGCTCAAATAACCTGTGCTTCAGATAAATAAACCGTGAGTTATCGCACACGCTCTACAACACAGCCCGGAGAATGAAAAGGAAGCGTCTGCGGCATTGAATTATCTATGACTACAATGCACTGGACTCCCATGGTGCAGTAAACAGTAAGCGAGGTTGCCTTGCCCTTTTTAAACCTGGTCAATACACTGCCTTCCCGTGAGTGATGGTAAGGGACAAAAGTGATCTAATCCAATCATCTCCAATAAAAGTAGAGGATAAATTGTGATGGGAGGTAATGAGCAGTTGTATGGAGTTAATCCCACTGTCTCCCCGGTGAGGAATAGCTAGTTCCTTTTCCGTCCCGAGCAGAACGGAAACATTTCAGGCCTTGATTTGAATGGCTGTGTGACACATCTATTTCAGTACAGGAGGCACTTGTTGGGCCATTACTTTTTTTTTTTTTTTTTACTTTAAGCCCTGAGATGTAACACTTCTAAAATTGTACTTTGGCAGATACAGCAAATAAAACTTTAAGGGAAAGGATACAACGCTACAACACGTTTATGGCAGACGAGACCATTCTGGTTTCAATCACGTCTGCTCTCACAACAACACTGGATCTAATCACCCTCATTGCATTCTGACTCACACAGCGGGTTCGGGGTGAAGTGATGACTTTCTGAAATGCTGACAGGCCGAACAAGCTCACAGACCAAGAGCTGCTGGAGATATCTGCACTCCAGCCACATTGAAGCTGTCAGAGCAGTATCATAAGCCACGCAGCAGACTGTGGCCCTCTTAAAAAGCCGGGTGAGGGATCCAGAGGAGGAATGACGATGCAGCTATCAGTGGAAGCTCAGGGGAACTTAAATCAGAGGAAAATGAAATAAGGGGGGGGGGGTAGACTGGTAAAGTGAGCAGCACACACCTTAATGCCCGCAATGTTTCAAAACTTCAAAGGGTTGAGCTATTGTAAACCATCAGATATAAAGCAGTGGGGTCCAAAAGTCTGTGAGTGAAAATATAGAGTTCAAAATCTCATTTAAATCAGGAAATAAACAATGTTTTTTTATTTAAAAACAAATAAATCTTATAACCTAAAATAAATAAAAACTACACACAATTTCGAATGCTAAGAGATTTGTTACCTTTTCACTGAAATTGCTGTAATAATAATAATGATCATAAATAATAATAGTAGTAATATAATATTATTATTAATAATTTTCCAATTCAATTTGTCACTCAAATTGTTATATAAACAATAATAAAAGTAATAATAATAATAATAGTTTCTACAATCAAATAAAATTCAAAATCTATTTTTTTTTAAATAAACCAAATGTCAATTATTCAAATGATTTTTCACTCAAATTCTGTTAATATTAATATCACACTTGACAACATTGTTTTTCTTTGCTGCTACTTGCAGAGATTAAAATGAAGAATAAAACCCTTCATATTAATGCTAAAAATAGCAAATGCCTCCCTTTCTAGTTTCCACACACCATTTACAACATCATTAATTGACAATTAGCTGCAAATAATTCCATGAAATGCGACAGTAACTGTCAGGGTAATTTACTAATTAAACGTTTGCACTAGCAAGAGTAAAAAATGAAGCATTTTACATGTAACTTCATATAAGATACAATACGTGCTTTGAACTACTACTCTTTGTTTTTCTAAATTGCCTTTGCAACAGAAAACAGGTGCAAAATAGCCAATAAATTATCATATTAATATATCTACATTATCATTTCAATTTCCAGCACAGCTGTCCTTAGCCTGCTTGAACTCTGAGCTCCAGGGGCATCACAGATGCTGGCAGGGCGACCTGCCCAAAACGCAGAGATACTTTGAGCAGAAAACATTTCAGTAAATAAGCTGCTCAATCAGAGAGCACTAAGACTGCAGCACAGAGAATGAAGCTCATCCTTTATTAAAGATATTAATTATGCGTCACTGGAGCAAACCAAACTACCTGTGGTGCTTTATTCAGGAGTTTCCAATGTCTCCTGGCTTTGACTAATCCAATAAGAGGTAATCATTGAAAGGCGGTGACCCAGAAGCACGTGAGAGAGATGTTAGGACACTCTGTAAACGACAGGCTAGATCTGTGATGAGGTCAGGGGTAGTGTCACCTAATCCAAATTCACAAAAAAGGTCAGGCGCGCACAAGTTTGCAAAACAAATTAATTATACACAAGACAGATTAATGCGCAGTAAAACTAATGCCAGATATGATTAAGTGATGAGGCAGGTTTATCTGTTGATCTAGTCTCGGATGAATGAGCAGTGCAAACACGGGGCAGTGAAGCTTGTTGCGTTCACATCTACATGTATCAGCAGCTCCCTCAGATGTCCGCTGTGCTTTGTTTATGCTGCAATCAGCATTGGAGAAGGACCGGCTCATCTACATAACATGCATATTCAAATCAGGCTCTCTGGCTCGCTTTAAAAATTCTCTTTGACATCCCCTCGCTTGCCGCTAAGAGACTGTCTTGAATAAATCACTGTAAACAATGTGTTAACACGTCGCCGCTGCATGCCTGAAACCATTACGTACCCCCTCGACCGCTTGCTTCACATCATAGGAAATCTCACAAGCATTTTATGGAACTGCTAGGGTTGCCGACTTCCACAGAGGAGAGTTAGGGATACTCTTGCTGTCTTTTTTAGGACGATATGGGAAACCTTCTATTTCTTTACACCAGATTTAAGTTTTAGGTAAACTCTTGATGGCAGATAACAAATGAGTACAGTGTACACTAAAACGAAATGCTACAAAGTCACAGGGCCTGCAGCAAAAATAGTCACTGCATGACTGAGTTAAGTGCTAAATGTATTGGAGATGCTTGACTTTGGTTTACTGACATGCGACTTTTTTTTTTTTTTACAAATTTTAGTATGATAATAAAGTGTAACATGCTATTACACACACATCATTTACATTAGCTTTTAACTAGATAAATTATAAATCCAGGGAAACAATGATTGTACATTTATATTTTAATGAACAAACCCAGTGAAGAATGAATGCGCACCAGTGATATGCATAAAAAAACCATGGAAGCACATTTCCAGCTTAGAGTAAAAATTTTAATCGCAATCGACTTTTTTTTAAATTGCCACTTTAAATCCCACAAATGTGCCTTGACATAGCAGAGGAAGATTTTATGTCTGACAATGTGTTATTGTCAACTTAAACTATTAAAAACATAATGAAATAAGGCCGAAAAAAGTATTTGGTAACACTTTAGAATAAGGTTCCAATAGGTAATGTTAGTTAATGTATTAATTAACATGAACAAACAATGAACAATACATTTATTACTGTATTTATTAATCTTCGTTAATGTTAGTTAATGAAAATACAGTTATTCATTGTTAGTTCATGCTAATTCACAGTGCATTAACTAATCTTAACAAGCACAACTTTTGATTTAAATAATGCATTATTAAATGTTGAAATTAACATTAACAAAAATAAATAAAATCAATAAAAGCATTATAATTACTTATCTTGATTATAACAAAATAATTAAACTAACAAAAACAAAATTAACTAATGGAACCTTATTCTAAAGTGTTACCAAGTATTTAATTAAAAAGTAAGAAATAAAACTTTATTAGGCAATGAACTGAAATCAATTTTAATTGAAGTACTAAAAATCACTAAAACTACAATAATTTCTGAAGAGTATATGAATACACACACGCACGCACGCACGCACACACACACACACACACACACACACACACACACACACACACACACAGATGTATTATTTATTTATGAATGTAGTAACTCACTACACTAAACTGTAAATAACAATACAGTAAGACAGATTTTTTAAATTTGACACAATTTCCTTCTATATTTTTTACTCTTTTACTCTTAAAGTTAGCTATGTATCTATTTGGGTGGAAGATGTTAAAATATGGAATAAACTGAGCTTCATGTGGATTTAATATGGGACGTTATTCTGTTTCCTTAAATATGTGAGGATTCAGTATCACACGGGGCAGTTGGCACTCCTAAAAAACTGCAACATTTGAGCACTCCATGCAGCCCTATATGACACTGACTGACATCAAAACCATACTTTCCAAATGAGATGTAATTAAAAACTTGGCTTGAGTTCAATTTATAATGGTAAAGTGAAGAGGAAGGGCATTTCGAGCGATCAATACTCATGTTCATTTCCTTTAAGAGCTGCATGCAGCACAAGCACGCAATGGATTTTTCCCTTTTAACAAATGTAGCACACCGTACAAAGAAGAAAACAAAAAAAACTTGTTAATAATTACCCATCTTGTACCCATCATCACCAGGGTAGACATGGCTGAAGGGGTGAATCAATAGCCCAATTTGAGCCCAATCAATAAGCAGCAGAGGTGAAATATTATGATGATATAAACATTAGACGCTTCCATTTTGACTAATGATTACATCCATAAGGCTCAGCTGGAAACGACACATGATGCACAGGCACGGCAACAACACTAAATGAGGAAACGCTTGCTGTTAAAACATGCAAGATTACATTTAAATCACAGACTACTTGGATAACACACAGTTACAAATGTGAGATCACGGATGGGGATGATGGGTCATTTAAGATGTCCATGGGATTAGGCAAAGATTCGACAAGAAGCTGCTACCATTTGCACCAAAACGCCACAAAACAGATGAGCATGGGAATAAACACTTGTGGGCAAGGCATTTGGACTCACCATATTGCTGGTGGCTCGGACCCCTCCACTTCCAAGTAATCGTACTTTTCCTCCGTCTGGAAGTCTGTAAAAATGATGGAGATGGTGTCTCCGGGATCAGCAAGTATGGTCCACGTACAGTCCGCACTATTGTAATATTCACTCGGGAAATTGGGACTCGTAATGATGCCACTTGACCCCTCAGAGTATCACCACATGTGTCCTCAGCTGTCAACCAAACACGAAAAGACTTGTGTTAGGAATCGGCCTTTAATTTCTAGACATACTTATACAGTAGAAAATGACAGCTGAACCTTTTGGACTAAATTGAGGCCACATTTTACATTTGTACACCAAATTGTTGCATGTATTTTGTTGCCAATTCACATTGAGGATTTTTACAGCCCATTGTTGGGAGCTAAAAATAGCTTTATGGTGAGTTTGTGCATTATTGAGGGTATGAGAGAGAAGCCATGGCTATCTGGCGGTGCCGTTCATTAATCGGGCACACACTAGTTTAAAAAAAGACTCACTTCAAGGCTGTTCCATGATTCCTTTTATCGTGTTTTAGTGAGGCAGTGGCTCTTCTGGGTGCTTCTGAAGCTTTGGCTCTCTCGTTTAGTTTTGTAAATGGATTCTATCATGACAAGATTTTTAGAAAAACAAGGTCCCAGCTGCATTTCCAAATAGACTCAGAGCTCATCTCTGGTCCCTTCTGCTAGTAGTTGTCCAATTAAATTTGAGTGCGATCTTTTTGAATTTACCAATTGCAAATTGTAATTTTGCCTTTGGAAATCGAGTTGCAAATAGAACTACGTACAGATAAAGACACATGGACTAGTCTGTGCAAACATGATAAATTATATAGAAATAATTTATACAAACAAGCATCCACTCATATGTACATGCAGTCATGGCACAGAGCCATGTGAACGTACATATAGTGTGTACATAAATATATATAAAGCGATGCTCCGATGTGGAGAATCACTTTTACCTGGGATTGACACATTGTAAAAGTGCAAAAATTCTTGGCAACAAGAAGAGTTACATTGAAACAATTACAAGAGACGCATTGACATGTCCGGGACGGAAGCCATGTCAATGCGCACACAAGCATACATTTGCATACATTAAATGTTGAGAACGTACATACACGACATGCATTCACAGGCAGAAATATGCAATAGCACATGCACTCAAAGATTAATGGAAATTTTGATATCTCCTACAAGTTAAGCTAATGTTTATACATGAACTACCTTTGGAACACGGCTCTCTGTAATACCGCGTTCTAATTGGACAATCATGGAATTCAGCAATATTTTCTTAATATTCACTGTCATCTGTGGTAATGGATATTATTGAATTTCATTCAATTACTTTGAGTATCAATTGTAGTGAAAATGATCTTGGTAAAGTTCTGTATTAATATCACTGTAAGACTGTTATCGGCATGACCTTTAAACAGTAAAGGAGATATTTAGGAGAATGTTCAAGCTGCTTTTTGTCCATAGAATAAAAGTGGATGAGGGCCGGGGGCCATCATTCACTTCCATTGTTAACAAATGAAAATCCAAAACATTATTACAAACATGTAACACTTTATTACAAGCACCAAATCAAACAGGTCAGGTAACACTTTAGTATAGGGACCTATTCTCACTATTAAGTAGTTGCTTATTAGCATGCCTGACCAACTGGCTGTTTATTAGTACTTATAAAGCGCATATTCTGCATAACCATATTCCACATCCCTAATCCTACAGCAATACCTAAACCTAACAACTACCTTACTAACTATTAATAAGCAGTATTTAGGAGTTTATTGAGGCAAACATAGTAGTTAATGGTTTCTTAATAGCGAGAATTGGACCTTGAAATTAAGCGTGGCCATTACTGTACGATTACTGTTTAGTAAGGTAGTTTAATATTGGGTAGGATTAGGAATGTAGAATATGGTCATGCAGAATATGTGCTTTATAAGTACTAATAAACTAATAAGTATACCAATATGCTAGTAATATGCATGCTAATAAGCAACTATTTAATAGTGAGAGTTGGTCCCTGTACTAACGTGTTACCAGCAAGTCATACAGGTTTGGAATGACACAAAGTGAGTGAAGAGTAAAAGAAGTGAGGTAAATAAGCTCTCATTAAACATTAACACCATAATAAATTAAATAAATAAACCTATGAAATAAAAGAAAATGCTTGATATGGTTTGAAGTATAAACAAAGGTGTGAGAGAAACAAAAGAGGGAGTCAAAAAATATGTTTTGTGCAGTTGTGTGGCGTTTCAAATGCAAGCTTGTCATAAAACATTTCTACACTCTGATGGCTAGGAAAAAGTCATGAGACATAACACCTGAACTAGAGTAGTATCAATGCTAATGTCAGTAAAAAAGCACACACACACACACACACACACACACACAACTATTAATGTCACTGAGCATGTGATTGACAGCCTCATAAAAATTCCATTACATAAAAGGAACGCAGGAGACAAAACGGACAAAGGTGTGTTTGGGCAAATGTGAGAGAGTGTATTTCTCTCCTTTATTTACACTGACTGTGGCTGCATCTCACTTAAATATTTAACGATAATATGAATAAGGTTTTTTTTTTTGCACAGCTCGTACACATTTTGTAAGATGTATGCAAATGAAGTTTGACAATGCCAGTGGGCAGGTTTAAAATTATCCTCACCAAAGTCATTGTTGAGGTGGTCTTTTGGTGTGTTTTGCAGAATATGCAAACACTTTTAAACCAACAAAAAAAACCTTACAATTCAGAAAAATCGACTTAAATGATCAAAGGGAAAAGTGATGGTGTGTGTTTCAATAAATACTAAAGCAGCTTGGCCTTGACATTTGCATTGTAATGTGGAGCGACGGACTGTGGGCTATGATAGATTCCCTCAGGGAAATATTTGTGTCAGTCATTTGTAAATCAGTTCTGCATTTATATGCATCTCTCAGTGTCAAATGTGGATGAGCTAGCACTGCATTTCATACAAACTGGAATAATAATGCAAGAACATATAGAGTCAAAGAGAGAGAGAGAAAAAAATCTTATTCTACAGTTGTTCTTGGGCAAACAGCCAACATGACCTCCAATCCATATTGTGCTGTTAAAGGCACCTTGAATATAGTTATAAATATGTCAAAATATGGGGTCAATAGTACAGCTGTGATCTATGCATAGCTGGTTCTGTACAACCAATAAAAATAAAAATAACTCTCTCCTTTGTCTTCTGTCAGACAATGGCCATGGTCGATACAGTTAGGAGTGCTCAAGTACCAAGTGTGTTGTGTTTAAGAATATTTATTTAATTACTAAATGACACAGTTATGCAATGCAATGTTTTTTTTTTTTTAACTCTGTATAACTGAATTTATTGTTAAATTTATTGAAACCTAAGCAATAAAAGAAATCTTGCGTTAACCTTTAAAGATCTTTTAAAATCTTGAAAATTCTTGCTGAAATGCTAAAAATGCTTAAACGTCTGAAGTGCCAAAATTACACAGAAGCAAATAGTAATTTAATACTATTACATAAATATATTTATAAAGGTGCTTAAATTTTTAAGTACTGTATAATCAGCTTACCAGTCCAAGTAATTAACTTAAATTACATTATACCAACTAAAAAACAAAGTTGAATTTCATATAACTTATATCTAATTGCTCAATTTATTTTGATGAGTTAATGTAAAACATAAGGTGCCACGACTTACTGATCATATCATTTTTACAGTGCTTAAGTATAAAAAGAAAAAATATTTAAAAAAAAACTATTTTTTTAAAAAGCTCAGTGTGACGAGTGGGGCGGGGCCGAGAGCCGTGGGAACGGAGCGAGGCCGGTGGAGTGATTGGGAAATGAGCGACACCTGCTCCACTCACCGGTCTCGAGTCCCACGGAGGAGATCGGGAGGATACAAAAGAGGAGCGACGACAGTTAAGGACGAGAGAGGACCAGGCCTGGGTTTTATTTTGTGGTTTGGTTTTTGGTTTGTGCGCGCCAGTCGCCCGTGAGGGGCTGTCGCGCTGTTTTGTATTTATTTTGGTTATTAAAGTTTTATTTGAGTGGTCGCCGGTTCCCGCCTCCTTTCTTCCCGTCATTATGGAGTTTTTATTATTACACTGGTGCCGAAACCCGGGAGGAAGGAGGGACGCGCTGCCGAAGATCCCTGGCCGCTGTGGTGAATCCGCGGTGCCATCGAGCAAGGCGTAGCAGTCTGGCGCCGTGGACGCTCGAGGCGGTGGGCTGGAGTGAGTTGCCGGGGACGGACGAACTCGCTGCCGGCCGCCCGTGATGTGGAGGGGCGGCTGCCGTCTGTGAGGGAGCGGAGAAGTACCCGCCATTCGCCAGGTGGCCGGAGCCTGCTGCCATCCGCCGGAATGGGGAGGAGCAGGGAACGGGGGACTCCTGCCGGCTGCCCCGAAAGCGGAGGAGCCGTCGCCGTCCACCGGGCGGCGGAGGAGTGTCGTGCCGTCCACCGAGGGCCGTCCAGTACCGCCGCCAGGCACCGCGGAAGAGTTCACCCAGCTGGTGGAGGGCCGAGCGGCAGCGTGTCTGGGAACCGGATTTTTTTTTTTTTTCCTCTCTCCCCTCTCTCGTCTCTGTCGCTCCTCATCCTTCCATCTCCTTTTCTCTCGCCTCGTCTGTCTGTCCTACCCCCAGGTCCCCGCAGCCACCGTGAGCGGTCCCCCCGGAGGGAAGGGGGGAGGGGGGGAGTAGGAGAGCGCAGTCTCGTGGGTACCCCCCCGGCCTTCGAGGGGCGATGGGGGTATGTGACGAGTGGGGGGGGGCCGAGAGCCGTGGAACGGAGCGAGGCCGGTGGAGTGATTGGGAAATGAGCGACACCTGCTCCACTCACCGGTCTCGAGTCCCACGGAGGAGATTGGGAGGATACAAAAGAGTAGCGACGACAGTGAAGGACGAGAGAGGACCAGGCCTGGGTTTATTTTGTGGTTTGGTTTTTGTTTGTGCGCGGCAGCCGCCCGTGAGGGGCTGTCGCGCTGTTTTATGGTTATTTTGGTTATTAAAGTTTTATTTGAGTGTTCGCCGGTTCCCGCCTCCTTTCTTCCCGTCATTATGGAGTTTTTATTATTACACTCAGATACCAAAATGAATTGTTCAACACCAGATCTTGTGCCAGCCTGTTTTTTTTTTTTTTTACATGCTGAAAATTCCTGTGTGAATAAGCTGTGAAATGATTGTTGTTGTTTTTCAGCTATGTAGAAATCAGTTGCTGACTTCCCTGCACTTATTTTCCTCTCAGCCCATCAGCTAGACTCCAGACACGGCTCTGAGACAGGACTATGGATTGAAATGCAGGACTGGTATAAAGGCTGATGCTATGATGGCAGATACAGACACACACATGTTAGCAAATGATCATTCAGGGGCCCATGGGATGAGACGTGGTGTCAGGAACCTGACACTCTTTTGTCCATCAGCTAAAAGCCAGCCTGACTAGACTATATATGTACACGCTGCAATGGGCCATTAAGATATACAGTGGGTTCTAAATGTCTGAGACCAATGAAAATCTGGGATATGTTTTAATAAGTTTATTTAATACCTTTTTTTGCTTTTGACTTTGGATCGAAAAAGCCATTTTTTGTTGCAATATGTCCAATATGAGTCCATCACCTGGCCAGATCCATTAAATCACATTCTGTCACAAAGCCTATTTCTTTCATTTTCTGTTTCAGTGCAATGGCCAATCTACCCACATATTGTGTTCTTGGGGGGAAAGCACCTGCCAGCGACTGGAGGTGGAATCTGGGCATGATGGAGTCTCTGTATTATCCATGTGATGTGACAGTTGAGAGGGGTGGAATATGGTGATTGAACTGCACTGAGCTATGCTGGGGGCTTTGGTCTAATCCAGTCATCGAAGAACAGGAGAAATGAACACATTCTGACTGCAGAACACTCAGCTGAAGAGTGCATTTGTATGTGTATTATTCATGCATGCTCAATGTCAAATGCAAATAAATTCAAATGGAAACGTACTCTATTCATAGGTATGGGTATATTTTACAAGGCAAATTCTGTTTTTATTGCACGAAAAGAAAGGGCAAATGAATAATATGCAACACATAAAGGCAGGATTACGACTGACATTCACTAGTCCAATCAGGAAAAGGCAGAATGTTTGAACATACATTTTTAATTATTACAATTTTATTATGTGTTGTTGTTGTTATAGAATAATATACATATTTGAAAACAAACAAACAAACAAACAAACAAACAGTTTGTATAAAATACAGTGTGTCACTGATATATCTCCACAAAATAAATACTATATATAACTTAATCTAAATTTGGAGTGGCAAATTCCAGAAGAACTGGCTGAGATGAGTCTGCTCTCGGCAGGTTCATGAGCACTGAATGACTGCTGACATTCTGGAGCTCACATCTCCAAAAACGCTGAAGCAAATTCCCAAACAGACGTTATCCTTATTAACAAACTGCCTTTGAAGTCTAAACAACAACATTATCGCTTAAAACTCTCAAAACTACATTCCGTGACACAAAAACAGTATTATTTACAAAATCATAGTGGATTTGGGCGTCTGCGATAACACTCGCTGTGAGAAATACCACAAGCAGAGTGATACAAATGATGAAATGGTTGCAGTGCTGTTATCACTAGAATATTGCACCTCTGGAAAAGGCTCTCAGCCAATCAGATTCAAGAACCAGAAAGAACTGTTGTATAATATAATATAATATAATATAATATAATATAATATAATATAATATAATATAATATAATATAATATAATATAATATAATATAATATAATATAATATAATATATAAAAGTAAACAAACAAATAAGCAATGTATACAGTGTGTGCATGTGATTAAAAATATTAGAGATTATTTTATTTCTGAATATACAAACATTTTCAACAACATTATGGTTCATCATAATTTACATTTTATGTTATTCTATATGTCTGATTATTATTTAAAAGATTTGAAATGCTCTATCCTGAAAAAATACCCAGTGTGACAACTGAGACGGCCTCAAAAACACTGACGCTGACAAACAGTTGCATCTGGTCACTCAGTTCTAAAATCACATCTGTGCTTCGCCTTAAAATCAATCAGTTATACAGCATCCTTACTGACATCTCCGCAGTCCTCCAGAGCCTTCTTTGGTGATAGTGTCATATTTTGTTTTCACAAATATTCATATTTGTGTTGACACGTTTTCCTGAGGGTGAGTGACATGATAAACGAGCTGCCATTGTAAATGTAGTATGTATGTTTGTGGGAGGGCAAAAGAAATGAAGCCAATGCACTGAAAGATATCTTGAAGTTCTGAAGAGAAATGAGAAAACGCTCAGCCTGGTGTGGATTCAGGAATGCGCTGGTCTCTCCATACAGTCTCCAAGGAGATTTTTGAAATGTCAGTCCTGACAACTTCAACAAATGTGGGCATGCAAACATATTTCCATGCTTTGGTGAACCCAGGAGGCACAAACCCATTTCAACTTTTTGATCTCAACTGCTGTGAGGAGACTCTGAAATGACCACAATGTAATAATAAATGGTACCTGTGTAGAGCTTTGGGAATATAAAAGCATCTGAATTTGAATCCATGTACCTGATAATACACTTTTTTCTATATCTGGATGTTTTTTTTTAACTTTGGACTTGTGGAATTTTAGAAACTAAACATTTTTCTAACTCTCATTAATGTGTTTCATCCACTAACAATTTCCAATAATCTATAGGGGTGTTTCTCTAACTTCAGGCACTTTTATGTTCCAAGGATTGATTACTGTTAAAATTAACAGATTCAAAATTAGTCACCTTATTTATAAAACACATAGGTAAATTATATGAAGGTCAAACATATGTATTACTGTTCACTGAGTCTTATTTTTGCTATATTCAAATGCCCTTAATAAATATTTTATTCTTTTCTCTTCCAAATTTGCAATTATTTGCTATAAAAGTCTATCATAAAATATTAATTATTCTATATGATTTATTTGGTAATCTAAACAAGAGTGAAACAAACATAAATTATTCTAAAATTATGACCATCCCCTAATTACATTTTTTAAATGAAATATGGGACATTGCAATTATTTTTTAAATGAAATATGGGACACGATATAAAAGTCAATCCTATAATATATATATATATATATATTATATCTATATGATTATATATATATAATATATATATATATATATATTATATATAATATAATAGATAAACATTATACAGTGAAATATACAAACATATACATAGATATATATACATTATATATATATATACATATATATATATACTATATATATACATATATATATGAGAGAATAATACATATATATATATATATATATATATATATATGATATACTGTGATATATATTCACACATTCATTTAAAGTAAAATTGTGAAGTATGAGTAATCCATAGCCATTATTGAAGAGACACCAATATTATATAGATATATATATATATATATATATTATATATATATATAGTGTCCCATATTTCATAGGGACAGCCTTTTCCCGTTAAATCTATTCTATTCTATTCTATTCTATTCTATTCTATTCTATTCTATTCTATTCTATTCTGTATATGACACACACAAGCAACAATGAAGATGGCCATCCAGAATGTCCATTCAAATCACAATCAGCCTTACAGAAAGAAGCTACCCAAGTAAATTATTCAACAGCATCAACTAAAACCACCCCTCTCTATTTTTTAAACAAATCACTGCTCTGCTTTGGGGATACGGACTGTACTTGCACCAACAGGCCACATCAAAACAGAGCCTAAGATATCAAGAAACCATAAAGTGTTATGATATCAGAGCCCATGGACTTGTGGGCACAAGCACATAAAGGACTGTTTTTTCAACAACAGAATTTAATTAAACCCAACATATTTAAACTTTTTTCTTTCTGTTATATGAAAGTCACTAATGTTTTTGTTGGTTATGACAGTCGCTGTGTCAGATTATGCGATTTTGACTGCTAAAATCTTGTGGTGTTGTAAACATGAAACATGTCAGACTACACATTACTACCTGAACATTCATCGATTGACGTCTTTAATGACGTTCATGCTGTCATCGATACAACGGGACTAGACAGAAGGTGCTATGAGCGTAAACAAACAATGACTAGCAAACAGCATGTCTTGTCGTCAGAAAAGACCAAAAAGTAAGAAAACCTGTCAGTGGACAGTGAAATCTGAAATGCATGAAGAGGACAGTATGGACTGTCAAAGAGAACTGAGCTAAAACAGTTTTTTATTTGACCTTTTTTCACTCTGTCGCAGTAGTCCCTCAAGGAAACATCATAAATGCAGGAGTATTATTGCCATAGCTCCACAAACATTTCCTCCTTTTCAAAATTCCACCTAGCAGGACTCATCCCACTGTCTCTTTTTCATTTCAGCATATTTGAAAGCATGTACAAAGGCTCTTCTGTGCTCCTACTGGCCAGTGTCACAGGTGTGATGGAACTCATCATGGATGACCGAAAAAATAAAAAAAATAAACATACTGTACAAGTCTTTCTGTGGCGAAATTGTGAAGCCTTGCAGACGTGGTATTGGTTGTCATCCATTGTGACACACTACACGAGATGAATCGATTGAATCTTGCGTCTCAACACCCATTGTCGTTTATGAATCCCCACGACACCCTACGTCAAACAGATACCGTATATAATGTTTGTTTTTTTTTTCCTATCAGCTTTGCTTCTCTTATTGTGTATATTGTATTTTTTTTGTAATCAATAACACTGATTATGTGCTCATGCTGGCTACAAATGCAGCCCAAGTCTATTCCTTAGCTTGAATTTAAAGTAGCCTTCTGGGTATTGTAAGCAAATGACTGGGGGGCCAAAACATACTGTTTGTCTCAGAATATATGGGAAAACCAAATACGCAAACTATATTCTGGAGCGTAACTTCTGCTGTGCTGTGTCAGAGGAAACAGCTGACTCATCATTGTAGAGTAATTCCTAAATAGAGAAATGACTTAGCTCAGCACAGCAGCTGTGGGTTTCGGACCAGTCACCGGATGGCTGGCTGGCTTTACAAAAGATCATTGACACTTCAATCACACCAGTAAGGAGGTGCTGAAATGGCCTTGTGCTAATCAACAGTGCATGCTCATGTAAAACTGTAATCTTATCATTAAAGTATAATCCTCATGCACTTTGTAAATAGTGCTGATTCAGAATACCTGCTAGGGCGAGGAAGAGGACGTCACTCGCTATCTTTGCTCCTCACACCCACACAGACATGTCATTCAGCCCTGCGGGGAGCTCCGTTCTGAGGCTTGTATTAATTCACTCCACTTAATGTGCGACTGAGCTAAGCATTCAAAGCAATTAGAGCTTGCAAGGACTGTGGGAAGAGACCTTTCAGTGCAAAGTTGTCCTACACATATCAGGACAGCATATCTAATAACTCACAGGTACCCTCCCAATTCTAGACATTTTTGTAAAGCGCAAATTAAAACCCTGCCAAGAAATTTCATGCTCGAGCTGCATTTTTCTGCGCAAAGGGTAGATGTAAGGAATACTTAACCTACTGTAAAAGGAAAATATATATTTTCATTTAATCGTGTTGTTGCAAAACCGTATGAAATTCATTCTTGTGTTGAGCACAAAAATGGAAAAACTGCACTTTTCAAGCAATCACAATGACCGAAGATTTAGACTTTCAAGATTTTTCAGCCCTCAAAGGGTTTCAAACACATAAAAGTATCATTAAAAGTGGACGATATGAGTTATTTTCAATCATTTCTAAGGCCATACAAAATAGCTTTGTGTGAAGAACTGATGAAAATTTAAAACATCTTAGCTATGCAAATAATTTAGACCAGTTTTATAAACCGGATCAACAAATTCATTCAAAATATTTAACTCAAAAGAAAGATTCATTCATGAAACAGGCATCACTACCCCTCTCATGAAAATGGCAGAGTCAGATTTCAAAATTGTTGTGAAAATTTTTCAGTTGAATATTTGGATAAATGCTTCTGTTAAATGAATAAATATTAATATTTTGTCAGTATTTGTCAGCAGTTTTTCAACGAATCAGTGGATGCAGCTCATAAAACTAGCCTAAATTATTTGATCAACTAACTGACTCTTGATGCAGTAGTTAACAGCCCACCGGAGAAGAAGATCTTTAATAAATAAGAAGTTACATTACAAGCTTGTTGCTCAAACAAAACAAATCAGACTTAATTACATGGAAATGGCAAGATACATTAAATTAAATGTGAAACTTTGGTAACACTTTAGAATAGGGAACACATATTCTCTATTAACTAAGAGTTTTCTCTGAACAAACTCCCAATTTTCTGCTTATTAATAGTTAGTAAGTTAGTTGTTAAATGTAGGTATGGGGTTGATTAAGGGATCTAAAATATGATCATGCAGAATAAGGCATTAATATGTGCTTTATAAGCACTAATAAACAATCAATATGCTAGTAATATGCATGCTAATAAGCTTTGGTCCTTAAAATAAAGAATTACTGAAATTTTTAAGTAGAAAGACTGAAATAGTATTTTCTTGTAAATCACATTCCAATAAGCTTTATTTACAACTTTGACACCACATATGATTCTGTGATTATACATCTGCATCTTTTTCAAAAAAAATAAATAAAATAAAATAAAATAATTTGTGCATTCAGAAGAATATAAGTCTGGTTTGTAAAAAAAAAAAATGAGTGCGAGTAAATTATCGTTTACAGAATTTAATTTCTGGGTGAACTTTTCCATAAAGCACATCCCTTTTCTTACACATCGCTTTTCTTAACTAGGAATTAACAGGTTTGGTGCTGGAAAGCTTTAACCAATCTTCAATTCAAAAACACTGGAAATCCTGATCCTGTGACAACAGCTGTTAATTAGCACACTTAATTACAAGCTTAGCCCTGTATGACAGGAATGTGATCCATCCCGCGCTAAAGTAATTAAATGATACAGCAACGATTCACTGGTGCCTCCTGGACTGTGGAGAGAAGCCAACGTTAAAAAGCTTCCCTTTCTGGAAGCTTTGCATTTAGTCTGTTCATTATTCTCTTGCAGAGCAGTGAAGAAATGACATATTTGGGAAAAAAAATGGATTTAAATAAAACAGCTTGGAAAATGCTGCATCATTCTAATGACGAAACACTTCCAACACACAGCCCCTTTGTGAAGTACTTCAAAATGACCGGTTAATAAATTGCCTGTTGCTGTTAAGGTCAGTCTATAAAATTATATGACAGCTTTTGATAACTATGACAATGGATTGAGTGTCTAATATCATTGCCATCCAGACAAGACCACATTATAATTCTATTTCCCAACGACACAAAATGGACACAAAGCCACTGCCACCTAAGATTGGAAACTACATTGATTGTTGGGTAATCCATCACGGCCCATTTAACAGCTAACTATCCACATTCACTGATTATGACTGCAGATTCAATGATCTTTAGTCAACAGATCTCCAGAATAGTGTTCTTCAATTCCACAAGCGAGTTGAGAATGAATCTTTGAAAAAAGTTGCAGGAATTTGATATACATTTTTGACGACAATCTCTTTCTACTCTCGAATCTGTTTCAGCATAAGTGGCTTTCATTGAAACTACTTACTGGAAAATCCCACAAATATGGTGTCATAATCGAATCATGCCTAACCAGCCATTCATCCTGCCATGATCCTGCACATCGCCGAAATGCAGAAGTGGGACGGATGCAGGTTGGACCATTGAAAGGTCACTGCACTGACTTGGAGGGTAATGAGGCACAAGGAAATGGGGACAGCCAAGAATTTTCATTTCCCAAAAGACACATGATAGATAGTTACATGTGGATGCACCACACACAGGACCTTCAGTTTGACACAAGGCTCCTTTGACCCCATTAGATCACTATGTGTTAATCATCAGCCACTCGAGCACACACACAGACATAAACACACATAATGGCTACAAACTTGAGATTATTCTTAAGCAATCACACAAGCAAGAGTGCACAGCACATGGCCGCAAGCCATTGGAATACTGAACGTTTGACCCAAAATTCAGGACGTGTAATGTTTCATCCCATTCTAAAAGTAATAAAAGCTAAAAGTTAAAAGCAAAAGATTTGACCCATACTGTATATAACCATATTTATGTTTTTGAAAGAAGCCTCTTATATTCATGAAGGCTGTATTTATTTGATCTATTTATTGTGGAAGCCATAAAACATATCCTCCACAAATTATTCTTCAGTGCTCAAGAAACATTTCTTACTATACTCAATTCTGACATTTCTATTAAAAATATACATAAATATAAATCTTGTAAGCAATAATAATTAATTTAATTAAATTATATATAATTCATTTATTGTGGAAGCCATGATACATAATGTGTAAAAATGATACATAAATATAAATCTTGTATGTAAATGTCTTAATTAATTTAATGCTGAATCTCTCTCTCTCCCTCTCTCTCCCTCTCTCTCTCTCTCTCTCTATATATATATATATATATATATATATATATATATAAATATATATGTGAAGACATCGAGAGGATACATAAAAAAAAAAAAAATACACTAAAAAAAAATCTACACTCAATCTACACACACATAAATAAAAAAAAAATTCTAAAAAGTTTCTAGAAAGCATCTTCTAGATCTATACATTGTTGTGATAGTACTGCAATGGGCCACTCACTCACTGACCAGGGAGGACATGAGTGAGTCAATAATAGTGAATCAAACAAATCACCAATTGCATTGCTTCAAATGTGGCCATAAACTACCTCATCATTACTGAAGGCCTCACAGGCCAGTCTTGCTCCCAGCTGCCACGGAGAGTCACCTTCACCCTCTCAGTCTTCTCCAAGCACTATGAATCAGTGCAAATTATATATGCATGCTGTTGATTCTGTACTGCTGCTTGCTAATCCTGTTATTTGAGTGCCCTTGATGTGAGGGTATTGACAAAGTGTAAAGCTTGTTATTGGATTTCAGATTTCCCCCCTCCTCTCTCATTCCCTCTCGTTCCACCTGCGATTCTTTTTTTGTATTGAGACTTGCTTCCTTGGTGAATCCCGGAATGCAACCTTGTAAAATAAATTTGAGACTTTTAGGAGATTTATCGAACTCCAATCTTTGTTTGTGCCAGCAGTCATTACGACCAGTGTATCACTCCAAATATGCATTAGATTAATGGTGTAGATAAGTTAGAGACAACAGCAGCTCTTGATGAGGGTGTGGTGCTGTCAGAATGCAAATGGCTGTGTATATGTGTGTGCCAGCTTACTATACTCTCAGGTCAAATTTGACCATAGAAGTGAGCCAAAGAAGACAAAGTCTTTTCTGGAAGACATTTGGGATATCCTAGTTTCGCAAAAATGTAAAATTCTAAAGCAATAAATAAAATAATAAAAATAAGAATAAAATACTAAAACTGCAGATAAATTGCACAATAAAAATTAAATCAATGGTTTATGTAATTTTTATAATATTACAATAATTTTTGACCATGACCTGCAAGACATTCTGCTGCCCTGAACTAAATTTTAAATTTCCAATATTATGCAAGATAAACATTAAAACAATGGTTTAATTGGGTTAATTTAGGTTATATTGTCAGGTTGATTTAGAGTTAGGTGAAAGTAAATATCATTTGGTCAGTGTAAAAAACAAAGTCCTATTGCCATTTATATATTTATATGTATTGTAATTTTCTTTTGTCTTGCAGTCTGTCTTCTGTCCATTCTTTGATACATACCTCTAAAAAGTATTTTCAGCTGTAATTTTTTTCACATGCACAGAGAGCACAGAGACATTGTGGTAATTAATGCTTTCAGATATGTAATCAGCCATTTTCAACATACTGTGCTAAACCGAGTCTCTCCTGAGAGGCAGTGATTGTGAATTATAACACTTCTCTCTAAAGTGCTGTTTCATCACAAATAAAAGAAAAAAAAGAAAGAAAAGAAAATTGCCCTTAAGTGAGAGGCAGATTTTTTTTTTTATGATAATCATGTCAAAACAAAAATGTGATACCATTTAAATGTGTGAGGAGCTTTTGCTCTAATGTTCTGACTGCGTTCTGCAATTTCCCCACAAAGTGACACATGGAGAGCCTTTTCATTGATTGCATTTATCTAATCTTTTCCTATCTGAAAAGAATTTAAAGACATAAAAGAAAATATCTTTTTCAGCCCCTGCCAAAACAGACTATGAAGACTTTGAAAGCTAAATGTTATTCTATGTACAGGAGCATATGAGAGGTTATTTCATTGTCTTTTATTGCTAGAATTTTTGTCTCATGACTGTTCAGTCTGTCTGCAAATTAGTTTATTTCAATTTATGCATGTGCGTGAGGTAAGGGGAAGTGTACGTGGACAAGTGAAAGCCTGCGGCTTACTGAAGTAACACCTGTCATTACCCCATAGAAGCATGCATCCAATTAGATGTATTTTCAATAAATCTAGAGCTAGGGATCATACAGGTCAAGTCCTGTAAACAGCACCATTTAACTGCAAAAAGGAGATGTGCTTCTGCTTCAGAAACAAGCTGGTTCTTATTGTCTTTCAAGGTAACACTGGTTTGAGGAAAACCCTTACTGTGACTTTTTAAATGCACAATTTGGGATGCTTTGGAACCACGCTGTATAAGGCAATTTAAGTGATGGACAGGTTACATTTTTGGACTTTTCTTCAGTCCAAATATTTGATGGTTTGGTGTACTTCTGTTCCAAAATATAACTCAGAGTTGTACTAATAGTCTCAGCCATTTCATTTTCACACTGGCAGCTCAAGCCAGAAGGAATATAACTGAGTGATACATTACTACACCCAGCTAAAAACTGCTCTCTCCCCTGTCAATTAACAGCCTAATCATCGTTTTCTGGCTTCTAACTCACACCTGTACACTTCATAACATTTACAGTAGCTCTGCCAATAATATTTTGACAAGTGGAAGCTTTACATAACTGCAAAACATACTGCTAAACATTAATATTTAAACAAATATATATTATTGCTAAAAACATTTTTAGTAACATTAGGTTTTTATTTCATGTTTTTTATTTATTTTATTAATACATGTTTAAACAAACAAACAAACAAAAAATACATAAAAATTTCCTTATTTGTTTAAAAATAAAATAAAAATCTATTCATAAAATCTATGCTATTTATTTAACACTCACTGAATGCACATACACATTTAAAGACTAAGAACAAAACATACACAAGAGCAACCAAGTATTACCCCGTCTCACTCTTTACAATCCCCTTCCATTTTGTCTATATCCTGCATGTTTGTCCTCTAAAGCTGAAGCAGTTCTCTTCTTCTTGTGTCTTCTTTGGCTTATATAGACATCCTCCAGCTTGCCTTAGTGAAGAATAAACAAGCTGCTGCTTCTTGTCACTTTTGGGGAAGAACCTCATTGTCTACTATTAGCTGGCAACACAAAGTGAAGGCATGTGACAATCACTCCTGGGAAACCACATGTTCGGTGCCGAATGTCTGTGCAAATCTTTTGATGGGAAATGTAAGACATAGGTGGCACCAATACAACTGATAAGAAAAAGCCAAGTTTTGTCAAACTATAATCCGTCCCACTAGCACTAGCGTGCCGGCATGTATAATTCCACAATTTGGCATTCATTTAAAATGTACTTAAAAGCTACAAAAGCTGTCACTGGAGCGGTACCATTGCAGGGTAACTGAACTTTAAGTTACTGATATGCTTAAGGGGTAAATAAAGTACAAAAGTGTATCATAAAAGGGTGTTGCCCCAGTGACAGCTTTTGTACCTTTTATTTTCTGAGACTGCATTTAACAAACACTGCAAATCAGGCAAGAAAAACATGACAAAAATAGTATTTATAGCCATTTTAAGAATGTCAGTGATACTACAAGAAACAGCGATACTGTGTGAGCTACACTTTCAACATGGGGAGGTCATAGAAAACTAGAAATAAAAAAAAATAAAAAAAATCAGAGTTATTTTGTTGTTTCTTATATCTTCATGAAACCACTCTCGGAAACCACTTGGCTCTGTTGACTGTGCCTCTCCACTGCTATTATTACTTCACACGTAGCTGTCACGGTCATCAAAGTCCTCAGATCGGAGAACATGACTCTCCAGCTCTTACTTTCATTACACCTTTCCTCCTTATATTTCCTATCTCTTCTCTTACTCACCCATTTCTGCTCTACCAAAATCAAGCTTGCATTGGCTGACATGTCCAGAGTCTTATAGGCATTCAAATAAACTGTCAAATGGTGAAAAAAAAGGATGACATGCCATGAGGCAATTATTGTCAAAGCACAATGTAGAACCCTAGAAAAGCGTGTGTTTGTACATTGTGTATTTTTCTTGAAATGTGTTAATTTGCTGGCGAGACCTTTAATTTGAGATGGTTCCCACATTCAAGTGTCAATATCTCGATGTGATAACTGGCTGATGGGTTTGAAGTCATCATCATACTGGCTTTATAGGAGGACCCTTGAGCAGAAACAAACCTCCCAAACTACAACTCCAGGATTAGAAACATGCAGCAGGGAAAGAAAAAAAAAGAAAAGAAAGGAAGGAAAAAAGCCTCTGGCACAACCTGGGCACTTGCTATTGTTCTCTGACCTGCTAGATCGATCACTTTACAAAACCCTCATTTACATCAGTGCCTTATTAGTGCTTTGCTTTTCACTGGGTTGATGTGCTTATGTTTTCTGGTGCCAGATTTCCTTTTGATGTGTTGTGGCATGAAATTGTATTTCCATGACTCTCTGCCCTTGAAATCAAAAACAGTTAATTCTTCATCAAAAAGCAAAAGGCCCAAGGGATACTTTTTTCTATATAATACTATAGGCTTTCATGAGTATGTTTATATCAAGAAGGATTTTGCACCGTTCAAAATGTAATTAAGAATGCCTTTTAAACTCTAATTTGAACTGATTTTGTAGGTGACAAACACACACACACACACACACACACACACACACACATTATATATACATTATATATTATACATGCATATATACATACATTATGTATAATAACAACATTACATATTATATTAATAATTAATGCCTGCAATCAAACCGAAATAGAATAAACAACTTGTTAACATTTGTTAACATGCTAGGAATCATACAATATCAAGCTTTTACAACATTTATTTTATCTAGTGTTTGATTACTTTAATGTAATTTGTACTAGCTAATGCATTTACAATGTTAAATTATTGTAAAGTGTTGCCATAATTTATACATATTTCTGTATATAATGTACATAATCTTTAAAAGTTACCATGATTACCTTTCATGGCAGAAAAATGCATAAATACCTGTAATAATCTAATTGACCTTTTAAGTCTTTAAAATAACATGAAGCCGGCTATAAGATGCAAACAGAACACGGGAGTTGTATCAAACTAATACAATTATTTTGTTATCTTATTTATGTGTGTTGAATTTCTTTAAATTGCAATTTTTCTGTTACTCCAATTTAGCATCATGTGGGATGGGCCAATCTTGAATCCAGTTTTACCTTTGAATTTTGAATTTGATTTGAAAGGACACCCGTTCTGGATGTTGCCCATCCCTGATATCAAGCCCTTTTCAAAATGAGAAAATAAAGTATTCACCAAACCACTGGGTTTAAGACAGAATTCCCTCAGACGTTGTAATGTCTAATTCCCATTACTCAATAGCTCTGTAAGCTCACATTAAACTTTCAGACAGTAAAAGTAACTCAAACAAGTATTGTCTGAAATGTCTGAATACTGAGCAGAAACTAGGCTACTCTGTGACAAGCCAACATGAAACTTTATATACCAGTTTTTACAATTCCATTCAAAGATCTTGTCCTTAAATAGTCATTCTGTTTTCTGACATGTTGTGACATTGTGACATGTCTCGTGATAAGTTGACATGTGAAAGCCAGGTCTGTTTCAATATCAAAATATGTCTATTCCAATGCTATTCCTGTTAAATGAGCACTAAACTCAACCTTCTGTCTCACCTGACTCAAAATAGTCATGAAAAACAATACCTTAAAATATGACATCTACATTTCAACTAAAGAACCACCCCCCAAAACAGTAAGAACATATAGAACCAATCTATTTTCAAGATGCAAAACAGTATTAACATATTAAACTCATTTTAATTTCTGTCACTTTTATCACCATGCGGAGTTAATAGTTGGATAATGACTGTTTCCTTAACATGTTTCAGTGACTCAAACTAAATGAACTAATTTATAGTTATATACTGTATCTACAGTACATTAAGCTGGGACAGGAGAACTTATTTTTAAAATACTTTTACTAGTTAATTCTGCTGAAGGCAAACACTCATTTGTCAAACAAAATCACACCATTGGCTGAGCCACTGTTGTTAGGCTGGTCGGAATTATCAAACAAACAGAGTAAATTTTTGAAAGCATCACTGCTTACAATTTTCAGGTGAATTAACATAAAATGTGTTACTTACAGTTGTCTCTTCATATTAAACTAGAATTGGAGAAAGGTTTGATGACATACTTCACTTTTATGATCTAATATGGCAATGGTGTTATGAAACCCGGTGCTGAGTGCAATTCCCCAAACTGGTAATGGCATGGGATAAACAAGATGAATGGTATGTTGAATTGACTTGGTTCATGCATTGAATTCCCAGACCCACATCCTTGCTGAATGACAAAATGACAATTAAAAGTGATGAGTCAAATGAATATTGAAAATGGACATTTTGGTATGGCAGCCATGTATGGTATTTTCCATAAAAAAATAATGAGGTGGAATTCCTCAAGAATAATATTTAAAAAAAAACAGTGAATTAATTATTATTTTTTTTTTTGTCTTAGTAAAGCCTTTGAGTGTTATCATCATGCATGAATGGTGAACGGTCAAAGCCTCATATGAACAGATATAGCTGTAAGTTAATACATTTTCCACCTTTTTCCTGACAAGGTTTTAATAATGATGATGATGGTGTCTTAAAGTATGAATGGGGGAAAAAATGATGCAATCCACTTTAATCTAATCAGACAGTGTTGAAAAGCTTTGGTTAAAAAATGGTTTGAACGAGATAAATGTTAATATATAACATATGGGGCTTTGTGATGGTTATAATGTATCCTCTCCTGTATCCTATTTGAGGTATGATTTCTGAGATTCATTTTTCAAATGTGTTCATCAACTGATTTTGGAAACAAAACGGCCCTCAGAGCTGCAATGTAATTATGTTGAAAGAGCCATAATGAAGCTGAATTCAATTAATCATTCTACCATAAAGATGGAGATAACGAGACAATTTTGTTAAATAACATAACTCAAAAATATGCATGTTTGAGTGCTTAATTTCTCAACCACCTTATAAACAAGTGTTTGATGTGAGAATGAGGGTCTATAAAACATCGATTCAAAACAGGGCATGTTGAATTTTGAACGAGCTAGAGACTGAAAAGCATAAAATTTCCTCCATCTTTTAAATACAGAAGACTACATTAACGGTGCCTATAGGGACAGGCTATATATCTGACATCTCTCAATATGTTGCTTCAATTATGCATGAGCATGGTGAACAAAAATGTAAATGTAGTTCTATAAACAGGATCTGCAATTCTTTGTCCTCCACGCCAAACAGGAGATAAGCACCATTCAGCTCAGTAAATATTCATCACTGTGCTTGTTGTTTCTGTGGATAGGATTAGGCACAGCATATTAACTGGCCCTTGGGGTAAAGGGACGATCAAGGCGGATGGCTTGTCGACGTCTGTGATCGTCTTACTTGAAACAAAGTCACTTAAGAGATGGGGGATTGTTTAAATATAACATAGAAAAAAAAAATCATGATTGATTATGAATTTCATTATATGTGTTTACTAATTTATTCTTTATTACCTCAATTCAGAGTGAGCTTCATCAATTATACAATGCCTTTCGTGGTTTCGCTTCATATTTTAATGCATTACACCTAAGCAGGCACATTATCATTAATAATATACACAAAGAACCAAGCTAATTATGCTATCAATTTGTTTTTAAGACATGTATTATTTAAAGACTCATTTGAAGAGCAAATAAAGAAAAGAACAAAAATGTTTTATGATTACTTTCAGCCTGCAGCACACACCACCAATTTTAATATTGTAGGCTATGTAATTTTTAAATCTCTAAAATCAGAGTTAAAATATTCAATGATGGATTCATAAGAACTGTTTTGATGCACTGAATTAAGAGTTACCATATGAAATGGTGTTAAAATTCCTCATTGTGTAGAATTAACGATAAGATTGCAAAGTGCATACACAGAAACAACATGAAACAAACTATACCTGTAATCAACCCAACAGTTTCCGATAACATCTGACCTTCAGAACTTAACAAACACTCCCATCTGTGCTTAAAACCAAGCAAGTAGAAGCAAAGCCATTAATAAAACTTGTGAATAACCTTTCAAGAGCTTCACATGCTGAGTAAAGTGGGCAGGTGAAACTCTGACAGGTGAACGTTTCTGGAGTAGACAGCCCAGGCAAGCCAGGCATTAAAGTGTCAGAACATTGCTGTACCAAACTATCATTCAATGGATAGGAGCACAAAGGCTCCATCAGATAGAATCTAGCATTAAGGGCTTGGCTGTCTTTTAATTTAACACAGTTCAACAGACAGGGTTAAAATCGTTTGCTTGGTAAAGGGCAGGAATGTTTCATACAGTTTGTCATGAAACATGATAGCTATACAGGAATGCCAACGTTGACTTCTTCCAATCATTTGAGTCACTGATTCACTAAAGAGAGTAGGTGGAGTCCAAATGGAAGTGAGCTTCCCTATGGAAGTGATATCCCTACATATTCCGAAGGGCAGACCCTTTTAAGTAGGGACTTTGGAGGGAGTAGGGTACTTTACATTTATGCATTTTGCAGACACTGGTTTTGGTTTTTCTGTGTAAAAATGCACGCTTCGTCTTGTGGATGAAATGGTGTTAAAAATGCAGCATTCAAGTTAAGAGTAGTTCAGCTATTAAGAAACGTGTATGCAATTTGACTTTTCTGTTTGAATGACTCCCAAAATTTGGTGTATAAAGGAGAGTAACATTTCACAGTAACATTTTACTATTCAATGTAAGTGAAAAGTTTAACAAACATCATTTTATGGGTTTAAAACCAATTGAATTTATGCATCAAGGCTTGTATTAAGCATTTTAGTGTAATAGCTGTTTCTATGTTTGTACTCTCAGGATAAAGCACTTTTTGCTTTTTACTGGTATTTTATTCCAAAATGTAAGCACTAAGGAGATGTCCGCACTGCTCTTTTAGCTGATTCATACAACAAGCTATCAATGGTGAGCTCATTTGGCATTAAGCCTGGGAATGAGGTGACATTTCAGGTTTTTTTTCCTAGACATCCACTTACATTTAGCATCTAAGAAGACTAGAGCTTACATCAGCATTGTTCCACCCCTAGAGTGGGGCCGGTGTCCAAGATGAGACAGCGAGACAGGCAAAAAAAAAAAAATAACCCAACCAAAATTTGTACATCTCGATACCTAATAGGCTTAATATTTGTGCAGAGTGAGGGAAAAAGCCCACAATGTGTTCGTCCAAGAGACACACTCTGTGTCTGAAGATTACCTTGGAGAAACGATCAAAGAACTGTCAGGCTACTTCTGTACGTCTAATATTAACATTCCTAAATATAATGTCTCTCTGTCACTGAAGTCTTACTTAAAAATAGATCAAATAAGAATTGAGGCTCTTTTCCTTTCCTTTCTAGCAGGACAGTGAATAATTCATGGCTCTGTCCATACAAAACCCCAACAATAGTCGCATTAAAGAAAAGCATCTTTTCTTTCCTGTCTAGTGTTTTCACAGCACTGGTTCAAAGTCCAAAAAACATCTTCTGAGGTATTGATAAAAAAAGTTTGGATTTGTTTCATACACATTATTTTCTTTAACACTGAGATTGGGCATTTACAGTCAGTAGCTAAAATCTGTTTAATGTCTAATCTCCAAGCAGCTCTGTGTTGTATGTCTTTGGTGAAATAAAATTATGAGGGCAAGAGGGTACGGTAATACCTTAATTGGCATTAAACTGTTATCGTAACCACTAAACATGGCAGCGGGAGCAAAAACAGAGGGAGTAATTATCACTTCACTCTTTAAATCATGATGGATGTATCATAGGCTGCCTGCACTGATGTGAAGAAAACACCAAAGGCAGTGAACGTCTGTGGCATATGGCACAGCAGCCTGTGTAATAAGTCACTGAGGTCTTTAAGAGGTCTGTGTGATTAAACTAGTTAGCGAGATTGCTTTTTTTTTTTTTAATACTATGCAGTCACATGACCACTGTATAAATACATTATACAGTGTAGTATGTGTATTGCCTTGTATCACTGAACAAACACATGTTCCATATTTTTAGAACTATGAACTTGTTAAAACGATTTATTTTGTCTTTGGTCTTGTCTTATCTTGCCTAGGGCACCTACTGAGCCAGGACAGCCAGTAGTGTCCCCTCACAAAAACAGGTGCATGACGCCACTGGCAAGAAGTAAGCTATTCATAGACTGACTTCCCAGAAGAAAACAAACACTGTGGCCTGGTAAAACTTTGAAAACTTTGCTTGTTTGTTTGAGTGGTCCAGCATGTCAGCTTAAGGCTCAAAGAATGGTTTGAAACTGGTGGCAGGCAATCCTGTTTGACCAAACAAATGGCAGACAGGTGCCGGATCAGAATTTCTGTGTAAATATGTAAAATGACTCTTACAAAATGAACAGCTTCAATTCAATGGAGCAATTTAAGAGTCAATTTAACAGTTTTAACAGGAATGCTTGTGTTTTTCGAAAAGAGACAATTGCAGCTCTGTTTGGTGCAGAAATGACACACTCCACAAATACATGTTGCTGAGCTGACTCAAAAAGTGTCTTTCTAAGTGGGAGGCAGAGAAACCTGGAAAACTTGGTTCTAACGTCTGACCAATGGTTGGATCTGCACTAGAGTTCAACTTCAAGCCTTGGAAGTTCAGAGTCTCTGGGTATCAGCTGTACTTTTGAACCCTGAGTGAGCTTACTGCAGCAGTCTCCTCTGGCAGGGCTCCCATCTAAGATCATCCAATAGGGTCATTGCTGCACTCCATTGCTGTACTCATGCAATTAATTGCATTTGTCCATCACTTAAATGATGGGTGCACATATGAATTGAATTCAGGGGAATTATATACTGTCCTAGAGACTGTAGCGACATCTTTCAAACCACAGCATAAATCAACATCATTATTGCTGCTTCAGTTTCAGTTTCAGTTAATGGAATACAGATGGCATCTGCAGTGTGGTACCTTACTTTTATATGAATTAGAGCATTTGTCTTTATATAAGGTAGTGGGGTTAACAATTTCCACAAAACAATAACTTTCCTAAAATTAACTAGATCACTACTTTTAACCAACAAATCTAAATAAGCCAACTGTTTGCTTACAAGTTGGACCACACACTTAGGACCTACTTACATGGACATAACTGCATATGATGCAGCACTGTTGCAATATCTAATGTTGTGTTGATGTTTTCTTTCATAAATATACAATCATCTTATACAATCTCCGGATGAACTCTTAAGATGCTACTAGAGAAGAATTTTCTGCACTGAAAATGGATAGTTATGTGACTAGTGTTTACTTTCAAAAGACAGTGATGCACATTTGCGTCAGAGAAGACCATCAGAATATCTTAGGCTGATCATCTTGAGGTGAAATAGACAACAATATTCAGTTTAATCATCAAACTACAGTTGTGCTGCTTATTTACTAACACAAAGACATGAGAGAGAGAGAAAGAATTATAATGCAGTGCCTTATTGTGTATGACCTGTTTTCTCTTTGGTCTTAAAAGACTCTCATGAAAACAGGAAATGCTATTATATTGATCTCTAATTTTTATTATCACAACACAGAAGCATAACAACATGTCAATCTTGTAATTTTATTACTAGGATCACAAATAAAATCTCAATAACTTTGATTTTCTCAAGCCCCAAATCAAACTTATAGGACAAGAATAAAAATAATTATAAAAAATAAAAATAAAAGCAAAATAAATATATTTATAATTTATAATACATATAATATATAATATATATACCACACATATGTGTGTGTGTGTGTATGTGTGTGTGTGTGTGTGTGTGTGTGTGTATATAAACACAATTATTAATAAAAGAAAATTACATAAAAGAAAATTACATAAATACTAGTGTTGAAAAGTTTCAAAATCAAAAATACAGTAAGATAGTAATTCTGTGAATTTTTTTTTTCTTAAATCCTGTGATTATCAGGTCCCAACCCCCGAGGGTTGACTTTCTTTAAAAATCTATAGTGCATATATAAAATACAACTGCTTCACTGTACTGTAGTAGATTTATGAATGAGAATAACTGTAATACTTAGTACATGACACTGCAATAATCAGATAATCTGTGTTTAAGACAACAGTAGCAGCACATAAGGGAAAGACTGAGATAGCATTAGCATATGAAAGTGTCAAGAGGCTAGAAAATGTGGCGACAGTAGCACCCACTCTGCAAAAAAGCTGCAAAAGATTAAATAGACTTCCATCTCCCCATGAGTCCAGAAGCCAAATCCCTTTTACCCAGCAACAGCCTTTCATTATCTGTCAAGAAAACTTGAGAATGCTCAATAACCATGCATTACAGAAGGTATCTCCTACAGCATTGCTATTTTTAACTAAAAACTATTATGATTATTATTATTTTGTTAATTGAAATAAAGTTGAAATAAAATAAAACAGAAATTAGATGAAAAACTTGCTAAATGAGTTGCCTTTGCAACTAACTGAAGTTCAAGTACTAAAATTACTATAATAATAATAATAATAACATCAAAAGCACATAAAATGACAAACTTAAAATAGAAATGGAAAATAGGAAAATAAATTCTATTTCAAAAGAATTCTAAAAAACTATAATAGCATATACATAATAAATAATACTAAAATAATGTTCTATAGTCTTTATCAGATTGTTGAATCCTATGATGTTGGGTCAGGCTTGTCAATATATTTATTTATTTATTTTTGGCCAGACATCTCTTCATGGGCTTAAATTGTGTCGCTAGAGACAGATTCTGTAAACCAATCAAGTCAGCTCATAAGCAGTCCCTGGCAAGAGCATTGCATTTAAGAAGGGTGCGGGTGTCAGCTCCAATTTCGGCAGGGCTGCTCAGAGTGGTGTGGGATTGATTAGGGATTTACGTCGTTAAGCAGGTGGTCCCCATGGTTGTCAAAGCCAGACAGGAAGTGGGTAGGAGAGGCACGATTGCTGCAGCCCACAGCGAGTCTGAACTCTTTAATAAAAAAGACCCTGTCAAAATTGAAGTCTAGCACATCAAAAGCCAGTCATTAAGGCTCATAGCCTCAGCGTCAAATTATCAGCGTTTTAATGCTCCTTGAGGAATTCCATCCGACAAAGGATAATTTTAGCTATTCCACACTTGGCCTTGCTAAGTAGGATTGGTTTAGGAGCATAAGCACTAGTGGAGAACAGTAAAGATCATTGGAAGCCATAAAAACGTACACGCAATGATTGATGTGGTTAATTAACTGACTAAAAACAAATTTACATCATCATATACAAGTTATTTAATATTAAGGTAGTCAAACATGCTTGACCTTTAATGGCACCGGTTTCCAGCCGAGGATTTGGGACTTGTTTACAGCAAAGAGGTAAGTTTTTGGACTAATTCAAAGCTTGAAGCAAATCTGAAATTCAGTCTCTGACCTAAATGATGCCATTTTATAGCTGTCTGATTAACAGAGCTACATTCCCTCAGCCGTGACAAGATGGCCCATTTCACTTGGGTTTACAAGTTATCCTTGACCTCTGCAGAGGACTGAGCCCATCCACAAACATTTATTAGCAGCCAACATTTACTGGACCGAATTAGCCCATTCAATATGTTAATGAAACATGCCGAGAGTTCGTCTGGACGATTTCCAGATACAAAACAGTTTGCTTCTCGGTCTAAAAAAGCAGCATTGATTTTGCTGACTGCGTTAAGGGCTTTGTTTTCTTTGAGGCAGCTGTTCAGTTTGAAAAACAGAAAATGCTCAGGAAAATGAAAAATGACAAGTCTCTGAGGGTCTCACACACTGTCTAATGAGATTATTTTTACGATAAACAAGTCCCATAGCATTGTGCAGCATGGGAATGGGTGTTGAGCGTATTATTTGGTAATACGTGGGCTAAGAGTTTTCTCCCCAGCTAAATAAAAATCTTGACTGTCGTTTCGGCTCGGCTACCTGTGCAGCAGTGCTGTCATGCCTATTTCACGCCTTGATACTACAAACTGACCAACTGTGCCAAAGGCATCCAAGAATGGAGAAATGTACAACCAAGCAATTTTGAGAAAAATTCTTGAAACTGAAGTTAGAAACAGCTGACAGAAACATTTATTTATTTCAGTCAATTCCAAAATACCAAAATGCTGAATATGCAGTATGTATTATATCTTTCCGAATTGTTTATATATATATATATATATATATATATATATATATATATATATATATATATATATATATATATATATGCACACACACTATGAATCATAACATGAATCTTTCATGTCTTATATTTTTTATTAGTTTATAATTTATATATATATATATATATATATATATATATATATATATATATATATATATATATATATATATATATATATATATATATATAAAGCAATTCGGAAAAGATATATACATACTGCAGTCTTTAGTAGTTAGAGAGTTTGACTCCTAACCCTAAGGTTGTGGGTTTGAGCATCGGGCTGGCAATACCATTGAGCAAGGCACCGAACCCCCAACTGCTCCCTGGGTGCCGCAGCATAAATGGCTGCCCACTGCTCCGGGTGTGTGTTCACACTGTGTGTATGCACATTGGATGGGTCATTTTTTTTTTTTTACTTTCATATATACATACATATATATATATATATATATATATATATATATATATATATATATATATGTGTGTGTGTGTGTGTGTGTATTTAAATATAATATTGTCTAATAATAATAATAATAATAATAATAAAAAACAACAACAACACAGTTCACAATAAATAAATAAATAAATAAATAAATAATCCAGAGTACCCATAATGCAATTAGAAGTGAAAATGAAAAGTGCCAGTGGGCCACAAATATTCCGGAGAGCTTTTTATATTTCCACTTCTGCATTCAGAGGTGCATACATTACAGAATTTTAGCATAACATTGACATTTGTGGAAGCAGTATTTCTAAAGGTCCCCTGACTTAAGGTTTAAAATTGATTTTTTTCCCCCTTAATCTAAAATTAATGGTAACTGTAAATTGCCGGGCAAAAATAATTTCAGAGCTGCTTTTATGTAAAAATCTTCCATCTACTTTGCTCATAAAAGGGGAAAAGGGCAGATACCATCAAACACAAAGATTCACTTTTTGTCAAGGTAACTTATGAGTAGAAAATTAAGAATGTTCTGTGATGTTTTCATGAATATTCAGTGACTAAATGCACTAATACAGACACAAAACCCAACATGCATTATAAAACGTACTTAAGTAAATTTAATGTGGAATGAAATTCACATTTGTGCTACGGTACTGTATGCAGTTCCACAGTTAATCAACAAAATATTCAATAATCAAACCACATCCAGAAGGATAAGACATAAAAGCTTAAAGTTGTTCCCTTAAGAAAGTGCCAGATGACAAGTGCAGCAAACACAGTGGTCTGCTCCTCTATACCCCACAGCAGTCTGGGCCAGGTTGAGGCTCTACATTTTAGTACCTCAGGCTATTTTCTATTCAAGCACAGTTGGCTTTGCAATTTGTGTCCAACCAAAGCAAGCATGATCCAGATGCTGTCGTTTCCCCCTTTCTATTAAACACACTGGAGCAGAAACCAGCACAGGCTGTCTATGGAGAGATTCTTATTTGAGAATGGTCATGGCTAATGCACATTATAATTGGTCTGAACACAGGACAATAAATCTTGACACATTCAAAACAAACACACAGAGTCCTGACTCATCTTTTTAGGAGAAAAACAACAATGTGGGTAAGTAAAGTGAGTTGAATTATAAAAGGGAATTAAAAAACTGATTGAAATAAATGCAAAAGGACCCTTACGGTGCTTGAAAGGAAATAAGGCAAGATTGAAATACAAGGAAAGAAAATAAACATGGAAATGTAAGAGCTGACAAGAGCGAAGATGTGATGCGGTTCTAATGTTCAGGAGGCTTCAAAACGAAATGCTCAATCTACTACTCATTTGTCTGTACTTATATGCCACTATAGCCCCTCATCCATACATGCATGCATATACACACAAGCATCCGCAAGGACAAAAGAACACAGAAAAACATCAAAGACTCATGCAGGGAAATGCACACGCTTGCAGTCATGCATGTCGCATGTAGAGATATTTGGCTGCTTGCTTACCTCTGCAGATGGGCACTGGGAAGTCCCATACAGCAGCATTGCCTGCATTGGTCACACAGGTGAGCTGAGGATGGCCGTCCAGCACGTAGCCGGTTACACAGCTGTAGCGGATCTTGTCGCCTACATTAAAGCGCGTCCCATACAAGATGCCTTTAGGCGGGACGCCAGGGTTCCCACAAGAACTGCTCTGCAATTCTAAAAGAGAAAAATATCACTTTTAGCACGGTATGCATCATAAAGGAAATTATGTTGTATATACAGACAAAAAATTATATTTTCTAATAAGCCCACCAAGGCTGCATTTATTTGATAAAATACAGTAAATATAGTATTATTGTGATTTTTTTTTATGATTTAAAATAGCTGTTTACTATTTGAATATATTTAAAATGTAATTTATTCTTGTGACGGCAAAGCTGAATTTTCAGTATCCATTCCTCCAGTTTCCAGTGTCACATGATTCTATAGAAATTATCACAGTTGAAAACTACTGTGCTGCTTTATATATATAAATATAAATTATTATTATTATTGTGTCTGTGTGGAAGCCACCTCATACCTTTGAGCAGTAGTGTAAATATTTTATTTTATTTTATTCAATCATACATGTATTTCAGCATAGGGAGATTTCTCAGTGTTGAGTCAGTGTTTACAAGAATGTAAACAAGTATTTCCTTGTAATTCATAGTAAACAAAATGATTCTTGGCACTATTACCATGCCACAACGACAAGCCAAGGGCTACAGGAGCAAAAGCACAATATTTTATCTGAATTATTTGTTATTTAATCAGCAATTCATGCTTTATGTTCTGGTTGGATCCAAACCAAGGGCAGAACGGTAGCACTTAGAAATTAATGTGGCCCAGGGACTAGTTTGGGAAATAAAGAGAGAGGTACATTGACTGTGCTGTTACACATGGCTTGGCGTCAGACACCTTGCTAGTGGGAGGCCATGAATTCGCTGCTGACTTTTAGAAGATTTAGACAGACAATTCTAACAATAGAATCCTATTTAAGCTTTCGTGCTGTTGTTTATAGACATTAAACTGGACTTCTTATTGTGTGTTTATTTCTGAAGACCCAACAAGCATTGCAATGGAAACCAGAGTGTACTGACCACAGCGAATATAAAATATATGATGCATTTTTTGCTGATTTTATGAATTACTATTGATTATGCCAAGAAAAGTAAAAAAACAGATCTATCAAGCAAGATTAATTACTTCATTACATCAAACAATACAGCAACCACATAAAGAAAAACAAAATATATGGACTTACAAAAAAGGCTCTGACGCAACTGCCACATAAAAATACAAAAGCATCAAAAACATTTGCCCAAGAACTATGTTGAGATTTCATCCTTTAGTCACAACAACCACTTTCTAATCCTGTTTACTTGAATAAATACTCATAATAATCTTTTACAAAAGACTGTTCCATTATACAATATGTTACGCTGTAATTTGCCACTTAACTGTTTTCCCAGAGGCTTTGGTTTGGTTTAGTACTTTTGTAATTATTTATAAAGTAATCATAAGTGCTCAGCAAGTTATGGATTTCTGGCTACAAGTCTCGCTTGTAATGATCTCTGGAGTTTCAAACATTTAAAATATAATCCATAGTGTGGCTAGGGTTTCTTGATGACCGACATAACATAAAACGCCAATACATCTTTAAATGAACACATTAGATCTCCTGATTTCTCTAATAATGAGCAACATTATGATTTTGATGCACTGGACTCTTGGAATAAGATATGCAGCAGAACAAAGTCATATTCATGTCTTTACTTATTCACTTGGCAACTCCCCTTATTTAATATCCCTTTAATATCTATCTCAGAGCGAGTGAAACAGGTTGAATTAAATGACGGACACCAACCGAACATACCTCTCCCTTGTTAAGACAGTGGCCCCTGATCTCAGGATGTTATGGACGGATAATTTAAAGATCTTAAGGGTGATTATTGGCATATAAATTGCACATTAAGAAGCACAAAAGTATTAGAAAATCTCTCTGCATGCAAATCATGTTGATTATAACCTGCTGACGCCAGAATCACATTTAGGAAATGAAAGTGTCAGGAACCAGCAGCAATTGCCAACACAATGTAGGATGTAAAAAACAGCCACATTGGAAGGATTAAATAAAAAGGATAAATGTGATAATCTTTTGTCAGCAGAATAGGCATTCAAAGCCCTTGAGGGCTGTCAATTTTGCCATTTAGATTGGTGATGGATCACTCGCGTTTGTCATTGAGGTCGATGGGAATATCAATGAAACGAAAGTGAGAGTTTCGGTACATCAGCCGAAAAGACTACAAAAACCAGCCAACTGTCCATGCCATGCTTTGGCATTTTAAGTAAGTGTCTCTGTACTGGTCACAAGATGTGAGAAGCCTGTGCACAATATTTTTAAAAAGCTTTCCAGTGCATCCTCATTTCCTAATGCGGATGCTATATTGGGATCACGTGATCAGTCGTGTCTTGCAATTCGAGAGAAAAAAATAAAATAAAAATAAGTTCACATACAGTATTATATGGTTACTTTTGTTACAGATAGTTAATGCATTACAAGCCATGGACTTACATAATATTATTTATTAACTTATATAATTATTAATACAGCATGCAAAAGCCTCCTCTACCTCTTCCAAACAAAACTCCCGGTGGAACACTTGATTCTCATACATTTTCGCCTTAATTCTTTAATTGCCTTAATTATTTTGTGGTGAAATGTTGTGTAATACGTGATTTGACTGTACCGTTTCCGTTAAATGTCTGTTTAGTTTGAATTTGCCGCCTGCCCGCAACTGCTGTCTTCACGGAAGCTTTGCATTCAAATATTTCAACTCAAATCAATATTTTGCATCTAATTATTTACTTATGTGGCAAGTAGCCATGTAATAAGCGGGATAATGTACATCCAGCCGGTTGTTCTTGCAAAAGAAACCCAGACAGGGTAATCAGGACCCCGACGCAAAGCAGAGGGGTCTTGTATCAGCCTGAAGGACATTATCCCTTACTAAGCGATCAGGTGCATGATGTTCGCCCTGGGGGGACTCCCATAGACTTAACATTGGGATGAACTTTATGATGTCATATCTTCACATCAGAATGTCGTAGAGACTTGGGGGTGGACTCATTTCACTTAATTTAGTAAGCAGACAATAAATCATGACATTGCAACTGCAACCAGCCCATAGACTTAGATTGAAAAAATGGGAGAGGTATATCTGTGGATCACAATATCATAGAAACAAGTCTACAAATCCCCTAGAAGAATATCATAGAAACAAGTGGGTGGCCTCTTTTGACTCAGCCTGACAAGTAGTCCTTACAAATCACCACGGAAATTGTCTAGCCATGCCCTAGCAACCATTTACAGCACCCTAGCAACTGATCCCATAGACTGCCATTCTAAAAGGCCCAGATGGATCTTTGCAGCACAGTGTCATAGAGTCATGGGGGTCGGCTCATTTTATTCAGGCAACCAATCAGTCTCTCAGTATTATTGGGAATCTATCAAGTCATGCCATAGCAACCATTGTTGAGCACCCTAGCAACCGAAACCCAAAGAAGCATATCAAAAAATCCCAATAACATATATACATCTAAACAAAATAAAAACAAAAAAACATACAAACATCCTAAAGACATGCCAATTATACGTTTATATCTAAACAAAATATAAATTAAACAATATACCCACATGTTAAAGATAACATTAGAATGAAGGAGCCAGAGTCCAGAGTGATGGTATAGATCAGTGATCCACCAGTCCAAACAGAATGAGCATGAGTGAGTGGAAAGATAAAATATTCAAACAAGTACTGTCTGCTGGAGTGATGAAACAAACAGCCATGACAGAGAAAAATTGCAGGACATTAAGTGGCCAAAAAGAACACATGATGGGCACAGCAGCCAGACAAAAAAATACCTCTGTCCAGGACACAACTGCACATCCCCAGTGGCGCAAACGTATCAAAGTTACAAAATTTTTGGTCCATAATCACATTTTAAAAAATGTTTCTTTATCAAATTAGCAGTGCAAACTGTCTCCCCTGCTTCATATTTGCATAATGCCTAAGCCATTTGACTGAATTCCAGTATGATTTAGCAAAGGTTACAAATCTTCCAGTAATCTCACTGATAAATCAGTGTGACACAGACACGCCCCAGGGACAGTCTGGCCTTCTCCAAGGGTCTGAGATCTCCTCTCAGGAGCAGTGTGAGCTACAGAGTGACAGGGGGATAACATCTAAGCTTGTTAATGCCCTTCACTGGCCCATCACGATCCTCTCTTAAGACCTCTTAAAGAGTTTCTGTAAAAGATCACCACTGCCCTTCAAACCGCCACTGCCACCGCCAGATCAAGTGTCAGGTGCACTAAGAAACTGCCTCTAAGAAAGCAGCACAGAGCCATCTGGTTTTCCTGTAGAGCTCTCCAACCGATTCAGATAAAACCAGGTCACATATTCAAATGAATGTATCATTCAAGAAATCTGTACAAATCCATATTCATAGAAAGAACGGCAAGTTCTCTAGTTCTGATTGGATAAGAAGCAGTCAAAAGGGCTATAATGAGAAAGTGCCAGGAACACTATTCTTTCATCTTCTCTAGTGATCTCACAAAGACACCGCAGTGCCAGTATCGGTTCCTTCTCTTCTGTTTTATTAAGAAACTTCCCAAAGATGCAAAGCATAGTAAATGTTAGCAATGACATATTTTGGGGCATCTCTAACAGCAAGCATGTAGTTGTGTAAAATTAAACAGGGCTTGCAAATTTAAAGAAATCCCACCAAAGCTATACATTGCAAGGATGTATTATTTGTGGCAGCAGTATTCATGCGCACAGTCCCTCTGGCATTTATTTTTTCTTGCAAGTTTGCTTGAACTGCTTATACACTTTGATGGTTTAACTTAGAAAACCTAAGCGACTTTGAAAGCAAAAGATCTTTAGACAACTTATTTAAATACCTTTAACATTTAATAAAACCAATCAAACATATAACATGAAAAATCACACATAATTAAACCCCTGAAATGTAGAAGATGGTGAATCACACAGTTGGCTTGAAAACGTTCCTAGGTTTTACAACAAATTGAGGCTATGCCAGTATCATTTGGTTTGAAGATTCACTTTACTACACACATCTAAGCTTCAAGACTCAACATTTGGTTGGGGAATGAGTTTTAAACTGTAGAACTGGCTGGCTCTGGCTCTCTTATCAGCAGACCTCCGTTTGGGCTCACTGTTCATCACCATCCTGCTGCCTTTGATATGTAGCCCTGGGGCTGGATCTTGCTGCTTGGACTCCCGAGTGACAGGGCATTTCCTGCCCTTAATGTTCCATCTTTTGTACCAGCTAATATATGGTCTATCGATTGGATTTGTAAAAAAGTTTGATGTACTTTTAGATGTTTTTTGTTAAGTCCCAAAGGGAAAGCAAAAATCTCCAGTATCTAGGTGGGTGGACAGCAAAGCGCTACCAGAAAGTGACTGATTGTCTTGTATCTTTAAATAGAAAATCAGTGCCATGTTTCTAAATAAACTGGCCACAAACTAGTTAATATAAATTAGTATTGACATTTTCAGATCAAATATAGGCCACAACTACTAGTAAACTTTCTTAGTAAAGTAAAGTTGTTGTTGTTGTTTAGTTAAAGGGCAAGTGTGCCATTTCCAATAGCATCACTAAAAAAATGACTGTTTCAAATATGTTTCCTGAACACAGCTCTCCAGCTGCTGTTGGTCAGAAATACTAATGCTCTGCCCCAAACAGTGTTTAAACCACTGCTGCTGTATCAGGCTGGTTGGGATTATCAAAAGTGAGCAATGTATTGTGCCACAGTGTTTACACTTTTTGGGCTGTCTCTGCATATTAAGCTAGGCTATTTTAAAGGAATATATATATATATATAATGTAATCCCAAACCTTTATGACTTTCTGTCTTCTGCAGAAAAAAAGAAGAAGATATTTTCAAGAATGATGGGGTCCAAATGACACCTTGACTTACAGTACATTGGGTGGACAAAATAACACTTAGAAATCTTCAGTATAATTTTAATATTATTTTCTCTGTGAAATTACATTTACTTTTACAGCTTCACTGGCATGACAATATAATGCCTAAAACGTCCTCAGAAAAGATGAGGACAATTTTACTGATCAAATAACACAAAAAAATCAACATAATTTACGCAAGTGCTTTTATAAAATTAAAAGCTTCAAATTTCTTGTTTTTTAACCCTCCAAATTTTGCCCCAATTATTTCTATTCTGAGTGCCTCACTACAACCTCATTTTTGCTGCTTCTTCTCTCTCTCTCTCTCTCTCTCTCTCTCTCTCTCTCTCTCTCTCTCTCTTTTAAGTACAAAAAATTATACAAGCACAATGTATAATTCATGAAAATATACATGCTAACAAGACAACTGTTCTTAGAGATCACAATCATAATAAATCATGTCATGTAGATGACAATGGCAGAGACCATGGCAGAGACCCCCTCTGCCATTTTCATCTACATTACATTATATTTATATATATATATAAAAAAAAGCAAGAGCAAAGCTGATATCACAGATTTTATATTTTTTTACCCAAGGGTCCTCTAAAGAACTACTCATGCATGCTGTAATTGAGACGGCAATTTGTCACAAACAGCTGTCTTCTCCCATCAGCACATGGACGTTCAGTAGAGAGCTTGACGATATCCCCCAGCCCTTTGTGCGACAAGGTCCAAGAAGACTCAACTTGAACATGACGATGCCATGTGAGAAAAAAAAAAAAAAAAAAGTCTCATCCCTCTGGAGGAAGAGTCTGTCATCTGGCAGCTTAAGACTAGCAGAAAAAAAAACATAAAGTCTTCCAGAGGCATATGACCTACTGTAAGAGGTCACGCCGCTGCCCAATGCATTACCATCCCAGTTTGTTTTCAATAAAGCCCAAGACTGGTGCCAAAGGGGGGACTTTATTACAATGTGTTGCAACCTCGCCTCAATGCTTTCTTGCTTATAAATTATTCTCCTTTCAGTGCAGAGAAGCAAGGCGCCGATCCACTTACAATCCCTCAGGAATAATAAGATCCTTAAACCCATTTCCATCTGCCAGCAAGCAGCAATGAGTGTGTTGGCCTCACCGTTCAATTCTGGAAGAGGTATAATGGAGATATTCTCTTTTCATTATCACAATTATGACTGCATGGCTAGAAGGGATGGATTTCTTTGTTTCCTGCTGGACGTGGACTCTCAGCCCTGCTAGCGTACACACAGCTGCTTGGCTGAGATGGAGGGCAGCTGGAAGGTACATTTTGGGCTGCTTTTCGCTTTGACACCATTTTCTCCATATTTGTTCCAAGAAAAAAATTATAGGTGTAGCTCTATACCAAGCAAACAAAGGTGGGAGAGAAAACCAAATGTCAAAAAGAGGTCTATGGGGCATACTTTCAATCACACTTTATCACTGAGATGGATGATACAGCAAACTGGAAAGAGAAAAAAAATGGGGGGCCACTTAAAGCCTGACCAAAAACATCAAGGCCTTTGCAAAGGTACTGGTACTTTGGAAAAGAGTGCCACAAGATGATTCATATCACCACCTACAACCTAATGTTTTGAAAAAAAAGGACAATTTGCAATACATGCTCAGATGCCCTGCCTGACAACTGATCATCTTGGCCATCTTTGGGGGTCATAACACTTTCAAAATGACCTCATTTAGAGCAAATGTACCTCTCTGAACTATCTAACTTCAGTGTTGCTGGCTTGATAAGTGAAGCCATAGACAATGTGGCATGTCAAAGGTTATGAATGGGATGGCATAATGGACAGAAATGAAAGCCCATTGTGCTTGATTGTCGATGTATGTCAAAACACATTTGTGTCTTATACACAAGACCTTGGTTGGATTATAGAGAACATGTATCATACAGTACTCCACTCTCATTTATTCCAATCCATCATGGCTAAACCAAAGCTTTATACACTTTGATCATCTGTCTTGAGAGATCACAGAAACCAAAGGTAAGATTGCTCTTGTAAATGAATGCGAACAAGAGATGAAAGGGGGGACCGTAGACTATGAATATGTTCATTATTCGGCCCCAACCCCACCGCAATCTGGCGTCAGTTGTATAACAATAAGCTCAGCGACTGCTTTCATAAACTTTGATGGAAATCTGACCTTGCTACTTTAATGTCATCAGCGGAACTTAAAGATCAGCCGTGGCTCAATTGTGTATTGATCGCGGGCCTGCTCTGATATGGAAGAGCTGTGCTCGCAGGTGCGGGCTAAAGGAGACAGATTGCAAACTAATGGGTTCCACCATCAGTGGCCCATCTTTACCACATTGCCATTTCCTTTGATTCTCATCAAAAAGGACTCCAGCTGCCCTTTGATCAGGCTTAGGTAAGGATGCCCTTGCTTACCTCCTTTTACTAATTGAGGGACACTTTTTGTGCACTGTGTAGGTGTAATTAATTAACTCGGGTTATTAATTATTGTTGCTGGTCTGAGAGCGTCGGAACAGCAAACATTTTTCTATTTCCTAATTATGAGGATGGAGTATCATTTATGATTAAATGAAATCATCATCCACAGATTGCATTTGACCCATGTTAAAATGGAAATTGATATGCTGTTCATCTTAACGTGACAAATGCTAATCTAGATTCACTGTTTGCATTGTAAAAATGTGGTCTTTTGGTCTTTATCATCCCTGAGAAAATGTGGGTTGATCCGACCATGATTTATCAAATTTCCATAACCTTTTGTTAAATGTGGAAACCCTAGCTAATGGCTCTTTCAGATATGAAAATGACCATAATTCAGCATTAGCATGCCAAAAGAAGAACTACTGTGCTGAGGTGGGCAAAAACAGAGGCAGCTGGTCTGAGAAATGCAAAACTAGGAGTTTTAAATAAAATTTCAGTTTGAAATAGTCTTAAAAACTTGATTTTTGAAGATTTTTTTTCCTTCTGTCAGACAGACTGAAAAAATTCAGACGTAGACAGACCATATTAGACAATTTCAAATGCTATTAGACCTAAACAGACCCACAAAGCCACATTAAAGGGGTCATATGATGCAATTTCAACTTTTCCTTTCTCTTTGGAGTGTTACAAGCTGTTCGTGAATAGATAAGATCCCTAAAGTTGCAAAGACTAAAGTCTCAAACCCAAAGAGATATTCTTTATAAAAGTTAAGACTCATCCACGCCCTCCCAAAACGCCTCATTTAAACAAGCCCCTACGTTTACGTCACTGTGTGGGAAGATTTGCATAACACCGCCCAAATGTTTATGCAAAGAAAGATGGCATAACTTTGATTGTCGCTGTAGTATTGTTGCTGCCGCTGCCGCCATGTTGTGGAGATGCTATGTGTTTTGTTGTGAAATCAAAACTTCTTAGTTTGGCCTTCCAAAAGAGGACACAACTAGAAATCAGTGGTTAAGTTGTATTTACAACATGTCCAGAACAGTTCTACCTTAATATTCAGATGTGTGCAACGCATTTTACGAAGGACGAGGACTGTTTCCTGGGAGAGTAGCTTACAATGCTGGTGTTCTGACATATAATGCTGACGCACAGCCTGTAAGTATGTTTTCATATTTAAAGGGGTCATATGATTCTATTTTAAGTTTTCCTTTCTCTTTGGTGTGTTACAAGCTGTTCGTGCATAGATAAGATCCCTAAAATTGCAAATATTAAAGTCTCAAACCCAAAGAGATATTCTTTATAAAAGTTAAGACTAGTCCACGCCCTCCTAAAACGCCTTGTTTAAACACGCCCCTGCATGTCTATTTCATGATGTGGGTAGATTTACATAACGTCATCCAAATGTTCACGCAAAGAAAGAAGGCGTAACTTTGATTCTCGCTTTAGTATTGTTGCTACCACCACCGCCACCATGTTGTGGTAGATGCTATGTGTTTCACTGTGAAAGTGAAAATACTTTGTTTGGCCTTCCAAAAGACACGACTAGAAACCAGTGGTTAAGTTGTATTTACAACACTGTTCCAGAACAGATCAAATATTCAGATGTGTATTTTATGGAGGGCTGTTTCCTGATCCTGGGAGAGTACTGTACGTTAGAATACAATGCCGGCTGTTTTGACTCACAGTCTGTAAGTACGTTTACATATGCAAAGGATTTCCCACTGATGATTCAAATGCGATTCATGATTCAAATAGCTGGCCAATCAGAGTACACCTCACTTTTCAGGCCAATGAGCTTTGTAAAAAGGGACACGTTTCAGAAAGACGGGGCATAGAGAAGAAACAATAATGTACAGTATGTGAAAATAATGTGTTTTTTGAACCTTAAACATCATAAACACATTTCATTACACCAAATACACAAAATAATGTTCTTTTTTAGCAACGTCATATAACCCCTTTAAACTACTTCAGACCCTATTTTACCTCACCAGCCCACTAGGAAACTATATCAGACCTGTAGCAGATTTAATTAGACCACAACAGACCACATGAGTAGACAATTAAGAAACCAATTAAGACCACAGTGGTTGCTAAAGCAATCTTTTGGTTGTTGTTTATTGCTAGTATGTTGCAAAGGGACATAAATATAGCAATAGTAACAATTTAGTAGTAACAAAAACATAAAAAGGGGAAAAAAGCGTTCATTTAAATATTGTAATTACTAAAAGTAATTATTTAATGAAATGTTCAGTGCCCATCCCACATCCCAGCACTGAGGTAATGTCAAGGCAAGGGCTAAAGGAGGAGAAATGAAGAACATCAAGTCAGATCATAGACCCATGGATGACATTTTTCTTTGCAGTGTATGAGCCCTGTAAGAAGATGTGTACACCAGCATGAATGTTAATGATGTACAACTGCAATCAAAAGCTCTTGAATGTTAATTTTTCAGTAGCTTGGAAAGAATTTAGGCTATAGGTAAGAAGAACTACATGAGAAGGTTAACGAGGTAACCTGACATGGCTCCTCTTACTAAGCGCTTATCAAGATAATGACTGAAGCTTTGGCCTTAAGCAGTGATCGTTTGACAGTTACTGACTCTGTCAAATGGCTATGGCTAGTGAAAAAGATTCAAGATCAAAAAATGTGGTCCATTGACAAATCTGGATGAGTAATGAGTAATGTAAACTGTAGGTAATCAGCATTTGAAGTACAAACAGATAATATAAAATAAAATATAAAAAAGTACTCTACATAATATAAGATTTTAACAGTTAAGCAGTATCACATAAGCAAGATTACTGCTGTTTCAATAAAAACATTTAATTAATAAATAAATAAAACTCATATAACTACTTGTTTAACTTGATGTAATAAAGTAAATTAAACTAAAACTTAAAACTTTGATCAAAGTTTTCGAACAAAGTTCAAAGATTCAATGACTCACTTTTAAATACAGTCACTTGTTGCCACCTACTGGCACAACAATGTAACCTGCAGAAATGTTCACTGAAAAATCTCTTTAACTAATCCCCTTAACTTTGTCTTTGTGTGCCTGGTTTAGTCTTTCCAAAACTGGCTAGTTGCCAGAGAAACATCAGCACTCTGCTAGCCCTCTTACATGTTTCATCTTTCAGTATCTTCACAGCTATCACTGGCTACTACTTCCTTTACTACTTCCTTCATGTCCTGTGTATTACAATGACAAACTTTGCTTGTTTCTTTGTTGTTTCCTGTTTGAATTCTCAACCATTCTCAGGAGGTTTTCTTTCCTTTCACTAAAGCTATCCACAGCTGTGCTCGATTCTCCTGCCTCTTCTCCTTCTAATGTCATTTTGAGCCTCCAATGCAGGCAAACCGTCTCAATTATCCTCTGTCTGCCGCTCCTGGCATGCTTGAGTTGAGTCCATCTTACAGCACTCAGAAGATTCATGCCAAATTGAAAATCTCTGTATGCAATTAGGTTGGCCACTAAAGCATTCCTTAAATCTCCATGTCAAATAAATTTGACATGAATTTATTCGCAAAGCTTTATGGTAAAGGTATAGATAACAATATGTTAAAAAAAAATCCCATTTGGGCAAAGCTGAGCAGGAGTTTTTCCCTTCCTAGAAATAGCATTACCTTGCAATTGAAATAAAGCTTTAGAAATATAGGGCTACACCAAAAGTCCAAGAGTCCATTTTCTATACAAAGTGTATTGGATTGAAAAAAAAAAAGATTATTATATTCAAAATATTAGTTTAGGTAATTAGTTGAATATTAGTTACGCTATGCTCAGTAAACAGCAAAACCCCAAACTTTTGAACAGTAGAGTATATCATGGTGTACTGTCAAAATAGCACTTACAAAATCTAGACTGGCATGACTGCAATAAGAAACCTAGTAGAAAAGGTGATCAGCACCATGGACAGCACCCAAACACTCAGAAAGCCCTTGTTTCTTCAGGATGGCAAATAAAATGATTCCCATTTCCAACCCAACAGCTCTGGGGGGTTACAGGCACCAGACTGCAGAGATTAATGGCAGTGTCTACAAGGGAAAAAAATGGGGCCTGGCCAAAAATACATACATTTACAAAGAAAGAGAAAAGGAATAGGAGAAAAGGGCACTTCATCATCACCTCTTAGCGTCCCAGGTGAAGAAGCGTACTGCTACAGTATGTGTCAGAGCCTGAAAGATTGTAATCAAACAATTTCTCCAAAGGAAGCCCCTCGAGGAGGTTCAAATATCTATTTATTGCCAGGACTGCTGTATTTTTTTTTAACAAAAATATAACAATTATTAACAAAATAGCGTTGCCTCCTCTTCGATGGTTTATGGCAAATCCCAGTTGCTTTAATCCGTATAACTGAGAAACCATCAATGACATTTGTTCCTGCCATCTTAAGATCCTTTTATGTGCTAAAGACGTTATAGATTCCCCGTGATTATGACATGTGGTCCAGGGACCTACAGTATATGATGTCAAAGGAAAATGGCAGCCAGCATGAGACTAGGTACAAGAGAACAACATAGGGACAGGCCATGCTGTGGTGCTCAGATAGCAGGAGAGAATGGAAAGTCTCCCAACAGCCCCTGCCTGAAACACAGAGATAGTA
>NC_056590.1:22713675-22756175 GCF_018340385.1 Cyprinus carpio
GTCTTCCCGAGAGTTAGGACAGATGTTAACCTGACACAGACTCACAACATATGCAGCCTTGTGGCGCAGCTCTGCATGGGGCCTCACAGCACTGCTCTGACTGTTCTAAATCGAACTAAATAAAGCAAACCTGCACACACCCTGCCACTCCGACAACCAGTCAGGTGCTCTTCAATTATTAACTGCAAATCACTGCTATCACATTACTTTGATGTCATCTTTAGGTAATGTGGATGAGATAGGAAATATTAATCAGACAATAACCTCATATTATTCAGATTCGACATTATGGCAAACAGCCAAGGAACAATAATGTGCAAATAACAGGTACTTTGCAGTGTTTTGAATGCACCTTAGGAGGATGCTTGAGATACTCATCCTTATGCCTTTTTGAACCTGTTTGACGTTCCATCTTCCGTGAAACATAAAAGGAGATATCGAAGAATGCTTGCTGTTTGGACCTCTTTGACTTTTAGTGTACACACAAAAACACTGAGACATTATTTTAAAATACTTTTTTCAACATTGATAATACTGAGATGAATGTACTGTATGAATGTATGATTAGATTTATTATGGCAGAAGACCTCAGATAACCTCTTGTATTTATATTCCCCCATGCTGAAAAAGAAAAGGGGTATCATTGATGCTCAAGGCATGTCATCTTTTGTGTTATTATATCCTGCAAGCTGACAGCCCTTCAGCTTTGTAATTGTTATTGATGGTGTGGCAATGCTACCATTTTTTTTCTTTCTTTATTTCTCTCTCTCTCTCTATTTTTTTTTTTCTGCAAACCAAGAAGCCTGTACTCCGCCACGTTCCCCAACAAGGTCATCCCTCCAATCCATTGCATTAACAGCGGGTGCCAAGCAGCCTGCAAATGGAACAGAACTCTTTGAAGTCACTTCCTCAAAGCCACGTGTCATATATAAGATATTTGTTTTCATTTATTTATTTTACCACCACTATTACAATCTATTTTAAGGGATAACTCACACACACACAAAAAATGAATATTCTTCCATCATTTACGCATCTCAGTCCAAATATGTTTGAAGCAAAAGGTGAAATTTTAAAAAATCTGTTTTCCTTGCAATTACAATGAATAGGGATTGTGACTTTCAAGCTTCAAAAAGGACACACACACACACACACACACACACACACACACACACACACAAAAACCTTAGAAATAAAGTCTGAATCTATGACATGTGCTCTGGATTCCAAGTCATTCAGTAGCTTTGTGCAAAGAACGGACCTAAACTGAAGTCATTATTCACTAATAATCTTCCCCTCCAATGAGCAGTTAAAGTCAAAACAATACGTACAATTCTGACAAAGTCATTTACTCACCCTCATGATATTCCAATCCTGAGAGGTTTCTGTCCCACCATTGAAATCTGTTCATATAAAGCAATCATATTTCTTTGGAAGACTTGGATTAAACCACTCGATTCATATATGAATTCATTTTACAGTGCATTTATGTTTTGGTTATCTAGACTTTCAATAGAGTGACAGAAACCTCTCAGGTTTCATTAAAAATATTTTAATTTGTGTTTTGAAGATAAACCAGAGTCTTGAGGATTTTGATCAACATAACAGTGAGTATATGAAGACGAACTTTAATTTTTGGGTTAACTTCTCCTCCTTAAACCAATATCTCTTCTCTGATGATGTGTATACTCGCGAGACAATAATACAGTTAGTTCCAAAAAGCCAATTCAGGCTAGTTTTGTGAACCAGAGTAACTGATTCATTAAAAAGATCATTAAAAAAGATCTACCTCAATCTTCTAAAAAAGATCTACTATTCCGTTAAGAGTACCAAGCCAAATCCAGCACAAACATACCCACACAGCTCCAACTCCCTCCCAGTGATTAAAATGTCAGAGCAGAGGCAAAGCCAAGCTGCTGCAGGAATATTTAAACTACACTGACTTCCATCTTTAAGACCTGAGCTAAGGGGATGGAGAGTCTATGAACGCTTGGCACAAACTCTTTGATGCATCTGCACTGAAATAATCTCACACGAATGTGACACACTCATTTTAGAAAACTTCCGCTGAGGCCCTGCAGAATTTGCAGTCAGGGCTCTTCAAGTATAATCCACAGCATAGTCTGGAGAGTGCTGCTGAATGCGGAAAGAGCAGCGGTGGAGGCAAAATGACTTGTGTACACTGAGCACTGCAGTTTCACTTCCCTGCTGCAGGTAGCAGGGGGAGAATAGTCAAGATTCGAGAGGTAAATTATGAGGGAAGTTATAGTATATCCTGCCAGATCTTACCAGGATGGGAATGAGATGGGATAAAGTATCAGAAAAATTGCATAACCTGTCCAGCTGTCAAGTATTTCCTACAGCACAAACGTAAGCTGACTGGAGCAGAACCAGCTGGGATACTTACTTTATACACACACACACACACACACACACAATAATAATAATAATAATAAAAATAAATTAAAACAAGCAAATAAAATTATGATCTTGAAGTATATTGCAATTTTATATAGATATTATATACATAGGGGTATTACATATACAGCATATAGTACTATATATACTATATAATGTAGTCCTAATAAAGTTGCATAGGCAAAACCATATTGTGATTTTTATTATACTGTTTCATATATATATATATATATATATATATATATATATATATATATATATATATATATATATATATAATATATATATACGATCATTATATAATAATGATAATAACTACATTATCGTCAATGTAGTATTCAAAAATAATATACAATAAAACTCCAATATAATACAAATCAAAGGTTACACTATTTTAACAGGTCCTTCTTAAAGTGTAATTATACATTAAAGTACTGATTAATATTAATATTACATGTACTTACTATATGGTTAGGGTTAGGAGTAGGGTTTGGCTTAGGGTTACTTGGATGTAATTATGCATAATTAATTGTTATTATAATAGTAAGTACATGAAATGTGTAACAAGGTCACCTTAAAATAACATGAACAGAATCAGAGCATGCAAACAAGTATAGTTAATGACACACCTGAACTGAATGATGATATCAAATCAACAGCCATGACAACAAATTCAACAGGGGAAAAGTGCAAATTGAAACAAAGTCCAAACTGAGTGATAATGTGAAAACATGACACTTGAAGGTTCTTTTTTTCTTTATTTATTTTTCAGGCAAAAATGGTATTCCATAACTTCTCTTATTTTGTATAATGTTTTCATAAAGCTTTGCATAATGCTTTTAATCAGTCTAGAAGTCATTACTGAGTCGCAATAAATATTACTAACCATAATGTGGCAAATTAATTTCATCTTAATTTAATCTCCCTCTCATCCAACCAAAACATCTCTAGGATGAATAGTATCACAATAACCAAATGACACAGTCTCAGTCATTACATAATTAAGCTTAGTTAGGAAACATTTAGAGTCACACTGCTAATTTGAGTCCAATTAGACTAAAAAAGACGCAACATTTGTGTCCACCAAAGCATCTATTGTTCAGCAAGTTTGTTGATGTTTATTGATGGATTGGCCATAGTAGCAGAAGGTACAAGACGAGGGGCTGAAAAGCCATAAAAGAGCAGAGCACAGCAGAAGGAGAGCTGAGAAAGTAGAGCACCATGGGAAAGCGCAACCCTAAAGGTCCGTGACCAGTTGGCACTTATCTTCAATGGGCTCGGCTGCTTTTATCAGCAGGTGCACTCTGAGGTGTTGGCTCAGTCCACTCCAACAGATGGAGAATGATGGATACAATGTGTGAGAAGAAGGGTGACATCCTCCCCTACCCACAAGTCCCAGCGAGGAGGCTCGTGCGGAGTTGAGACAGAACAGAAGTACAAACCTGGGTTAGAAGTAGGTCACGGAAGTACTACAAGGCTAGTGAAGAAGTTGTTTTCATGCTAATGAGAGCAGCTGAACGGGGGACAAAAAGGAAGGCGAGACACTCTGTACAAAAAGCACATCAGTACTTGCTCTTGGGACCTTCGAATGTTTAACAATGCACTGACTATTTCCTTAGTCTAATTACAACACATCAGGTGGGCTGGGAGTTAGAGACCTCCTGTAGAATTCATAGGGAAATGCATCATCTTTTGTTTGCTAGTTTATTTTTTTATTTTGCTCTGCGGCATTAAATGTGTGTTTTCATCCATATAGAGTATAAGTTAATAAACAATGTGATCTCATTAGTAATCGTAGGTATTTGTAAGTGAAGTGTTGTTTTTCACACATATTTTTTCATAAGTTTGCATAAACACTAATGTACAGTATATCTATATAATGGCAGCACCTAGAACGAGCATTTTTTGAACAGCTTCTATGTACAATGTATATAGATTATATTCAAAATTAAACATATTTAATTAGACTTAATATTGTCACTAATATTATTATTATTTGCATTTATTTGCCCATTACGAGTTGTATAATGCAAAGAAGTGACAAAAAAAAAATATCTGTACAATAGTAAAACTAAACAAAACAAATAAAAAAAATTAAATTAAAAATAGTATAAAACATACAGATGTACATATATAAACGCTTGTTTTACATGCTGTCAGTACATCTACTTATATATATATCTACTTAATAAAAAAATAAATTAAAAAAACTTTGATATATCAGGTAAATAATCAAAGACAATACTGTCTGTACATACTGTACAATGTAGCAATTTTTTTTTTTTTAATCAGTTACTAAGTGACAGACGTCAGTCCTGATATCCCAAGTAAATCAGATTGGCTGGCTTCTGTCGCACCTCTTTGCCAAGATCCTTGTCATTATGACTAGATCGATTAAGTATCTCGTCACGTAGCGTGTCAGTTTTTTGGAGGTCAAATGATTCTCTTAACCACCTGGTAATCTGCAACATTCAGCTTTTCAAACTGGCGAAGTCAGACAAGAAAAGATTTTCAATTGAACTGTGCATCTCATTTTGCGCCCTGAGGGCAAACAATCTTTATTAGATGGCAGCAATTAGCATGCACATGTTTAATTAATTCTGTAAGAAGCTTTTGTGTCGGCACAACACCTCAAATCTGAAGGACTGAGACGGCTTTGTCTGAAATCTCAAGGACTGTGCAAGAATGTCAAGCCACAAGCTAGCTAAACCTGTAAGATTTATAGTCACAAAGGATTTGAACTTGTTAAAATGCGGCAGTTACACAGTTTGTCACAGTCGGATCTGCTGAAAGACACATTTTCTGATACTCATATTAAGACGACAGCAAATCTAAGAAAATGAATACATTGGTGGCACATTTGAGATGTAAACATGTTGGGAACAATTATCTGTAAATAATGTAAGCAATTATTATGTCTGTCCTATAAACCTATAGTTCTTAATTAAATTATGTTTTTTCTTCAGGTCCATTTCATGTGAAGCACTTAGATTTAGATGACTTCAGCATCTGGTACAGTGCTAATTGCCTGCGTAAGAAAAAAAAGTAGAAAAAAAGAAAAGAAAGTCCCTTGAGGTATTTTTTTTTTTCAATATTTTCCAGTGACTAATGAGCTCATCTATAATTACAAATGTGAAAGATGAGATTTACATGACACGAACATTGTCATTTTGTCTTATTTTCAGCCCAGACATCACACAATTGAGTTTGGAAATGACAAAGGTGCAGTCAATAAGACAAGAACTTGGCTATTAAGATGAGAGCAATGCATTTTAATGGACAAGCTTTGACGGTGTTCTTTAAAACAGGAAGCCAACTAATGGATTAGAAGCCAAGAACTCTGGAGAAATCATCGATCTGAAAAATAAAGGAGGGTGCTTTGACAGTTTTTATTATTCTTTTTCACTTCCTCTTCCCTTTGAAAGAGTGTTTAAGACATACCTCAGTAGATGCTCAGATGAGAGACTTGATTATTGACAGGACTGGTCTTTACCAGCGCTCGAAGATTAGATGCTCTTTATCACCTGCGGATTCAATTAAAAGTAAACAACTGATCCTTTGTGCTGCGGAGCTGTTTGAGACGGATGCTCCCAGTCCCACCTGCTGTCTGAGATTGCCGCTTCCAGACATGGCAGATTTATATTTTCAGTGCAATAAAAAATAAAGGGATCATCAAGGATAGAGTAAATAACTTTTAGAGCTTGAGTGGTGCTGTTGGGGTTCAACAGCAACAGATCTCAAGATCGTTTCATCCATCTTAATCAATCAATCAAGGTCTGCCTGGTTAGAAATGCCCCGATGGCCCCTGCTGGTAGATGTTGTAATTACACCATCTAATATTCTAGTATCTTCAGTCTAATAATCAAGGGGTTTTCAAACCTTCCAAAAATAAATAAATAAATAATGACAGCTATAATTTCATGTATACAGACCCTTTATATGTGTGGAAAAATATTAAAGCTATTTGGCTTTTATGATCTTATTGTACTAGCAAAATGAAAACATTAAAAATATAAGATATGGTAAATGAACCTATTTAATATCTTAAGTTAACATGTTAACACTGACAGTCTTAAAAGTTTGAGGTTGATAATATTTTTTGACAAAAGCCTTTCACTTTAGACTTGTGAAAAAAAAACTTACTTTCACTGTAAATCTTTCACTGCTCAACAAGGATAGATTTATTAGATTTAAAATAAATAAATACAGTTTTCTCTTAACATACCCCAAAATGTAATTCATTCCTGTGATGGCAAAGCTGAATTTTCAGCAGCCATTACTCCAGTCTTTATAATCCTTCAGAAATCATGCTGGTGGAAACTGTGATACATTTTTGTAGGATTCTTTGATAGAAAGAATGATAGCTCAAAAAGACAAATAGTAATCTTTACATTAGATATGTCGTTACTGTCACTTTTGATCAATTTAATGAATTCTTGCTGATTAAAAGTATTAATTTCTTAAAAAATAAAGCATGGTGAATGTTATTGTAAATGGTACTGGTATTGTAAAAAAAAAAAAAAACATGTTTATATATTAACAAATGCAAACCTTTAACGAAAAATGTAACCCCATCCAAAACCAAAATGAATCACGATGTTTATCCTGACTGACATATATTCAACTATGCAGCCGTCTAGCCACAGTGAGAAATGATATCAACATACTATCACAATCCTTCACTTTAATAATGTCATCATATATCCAGAAATACCCATAACCATTGTCAGTCATCATCAGAGCACTACCACATTCCCAAATAGTCCATTCCTCTAAACACTTTAGCTGAAGATGGTGGGTTGCACTCAGGGTTATTAAACATCTTCTGATTAATTCACTGTTAATAATGATAAAGTATGAGAGACAGTCTGTTGTCACTCAAAATAAAGTGACAGGAGACCAAAGAGGTCAGCAGAAGCACTCATAATAAAGCAGCAGCTCCCCCATTACCACTGGGAAATGATCTTCACAAATAAGCCTGAAGTTAGATTAATACAATTAATTTCAACCTGAAAATATGCTTGGAGGAGGCATGCATGTTAGGCCAGTGGTGGATAGTCATTAGCAAGGATATTAAATATTCCAGGCAAACAGGAAGGAATCAAATTGAAAAGGAAATACAATTTGGTGGTGGTGGTGGGGGGGTAAGCAATGACTTCCTGGGACCTTTGGCAATGGCGCAGATCTTTCTGATTAAGTGAATGTGCTCACAAACATCTGTAAATTCATTACATGTTGTGCAGAGAAAAGAAAAATCCTACTTCATCCTATATTGAATAGATTAGGTTTAGAAGGGTGGGAAAGAATCACTCGAGGCTTTTGCTTTAAACTGCATCCTGTTTCACTACTTGTCAGCACTACACAATAATCTCATAACACCCTCATGAAAATGAAGACTTATAAAATAAATCAATCAGCATCTTCTGGATTCCTGGGGTCAGAAGTCTGCTCACTCATTTTCTATGGCTGGTTTCTGGGATGTATAAAATATTTCTTTCTTTCAAGAACTGTGAAAATTGGAATCAGTACTTGCAATCAACAAAAATCTGGAATCGGAATCTAACAGCCTACTGGCAAAGATGTTTTTCAACAACATTACATGAAAATACTGTTATGAATAAAGAAACATAAACCTGAGGGCTGCAGGGAATGCAAAACACTTGCCCAGATATCTCTTTTAGTTGAGAATACATTTTTAATAAAGCTAGCATGCACCATTAATAATAAAGCACACTTAAATATTCATATACTGAACGAAAACCTTTACGTTGAGGTCTCTGAGGTCCTTTAGATGTACAAGAGGTTCTCCTCTAGGAGCAAAGCAGTGAAGTACAGTGATTTGGTTGAGCTCAAGAGACCTTCTCTGGGTTGCCAGACTGCGTGTAGATGTTGTAAGATATATTCTACCTGTGCCGGCCCTCATGAGAACGATAGCTCAAGGCATGTGTTTACAAGAGCAGGAGTAGAACTGCTGACTTCCTCTCAGAGAAGCTAGTTTCCCTGGTGACAGAGTAGTGTCTTTGAAATCAACATGTTGTACACCCACACCGCCCTTAGATAACTGTCTATTTGTCACAGTCTGAAAAGAATGATTCCAAAATCCTTCAGGAAACATCCTTAAGTTATTTTCGCTGTTTGTGCATGTTTTTCTCCTTCCGTCATCTGCTTTTAAACATATTCAACATTTCCCATCTGAATGCAAGAGGTAGAAGGAGATAGCTGGAGAGAATCACGCAATCAGTGGTGGTACATGGTGCAAGAAGACAAGAATATCTGGATCCATTTGTTGTGTGCAGCAGGATAAAAGAGTGAATGGAAAGTAATCCCAAAACACGCTTTCACTGAGTTGACAGGAACTGTTCATTAAGTACCAGCAGAGCAAAAATAATGATGCAACATGTAAAAACATTCAGATCTTAGTGCTGGAGAAGAACCACAACAGCAACACTGTACATGCAATCCCAAAAAGGAACAAGAAATAAATAATTAAAATAATGATATAGGAAAGAAAAAAAGAAAGAAATTAAGAAAGAAAGAAAGAAACACTTTATTTTAGGGTCTCTTAACTAGTTGCTTATTAGCATGCATATTACTAGAATATTAGCCATTTATTAGTAGTAATTAAGCATATATTAATGCCTTATTCTACATGACCTTTTATTCATCTAATCCCTAAAGTAGTGAAAATAAACAACTATAGTGAATAAGAAATAAATAATCAAAAGTATAAAAAAAAAAAAATAAAAAATAAATAGTGAATAAGTGTTCCCTATTCTAAAGTGTTACCAGAAAGAAAGAAAGAAAGAAAGAAAGAAATGAAAAAGTTATAATACTAATTGTCAGTTCACTGGCAGACATTTTTCAAGAGAAGTTCTATTGTGTGTACAGAATATTACACACATTTATTAATAAATGAGACCCATTTCTTCTAATTTCACATGGAGAGGCAAAGCAGGAAAAAGTAAATAAATAAATTTTTAAAAATGCCAGTTTAATTGTAATTCAGTTTAATTGCCAGTTATTTGGCCCCTCAAAACAAATAATAGAAGCCTTTAAAAAAATAATCTCTATTAATTGTTTGGAATACTGCCTACAATTTAGCATGCTTTTGCCAATTTTTAATTCAGAGACAGATGAGGAAATGTTGACAGAGTGGTCGAGTGGGACCATACACAACACAAGCCAACATAGAGCTTTTAGTTGAACCCAGAGTATTTAAAAAAATTATATAAAATTCATATAAAATTGCATAAATATTTGATGAAAAAGAGCTGGCATACATTCCTATGTTTACCATTCAGTGATTTAAAAGGGGCCGAAATGTGTAAAAGCTAGTCACAGTAGTGAATATTGCATCCACAGCCTCTATAGAAACATTTCCATTCATATCTCGTCTATTGCCAATATTATTGTCATTGACATACAGCTACACCTCCCCAACTCCAGCCTGTTGAATTATTAAGATCATTACCAGTCATTCCAGGAACTCTGCTCTGCACGAAAGTTTATTCAGCCTAGCATTTCTGGGACAGACTGCTTGATGAGGCTATGCACACCCAACTGCTGCCCACGTTATGAAACATCTGATTAAGTAAACATGCTGGAAGCCCAAAGCACGTACTTCATATCTCCAGCCGAATTTATGCTTGATTTTGAAAATCTTCTGATTTTAGAGTTGTGCGAAAAATACAAACAGCACATTATGAGTTATGAGCACTCCAGTTGTTTGCGATGCAATGTGCGATGCGATGAATGTGCCTCAACCAGGCATGACACGACAAGCTTCAAGAGGAGAGTAATTTGTCTGTCCACACCAAGGACAAAAATGCTGCATAACATGACAAATTTATAGAAAAACAAACATAGAAAATGATATGGCTTTGTGGAGTGTAATTCTGAACCAAGTAGACTCAGTGGGTGGGGCTAACCAGTGTGACGCTACAGAGAAAAAAAAGGTACATACATAGGTTCACAAGTAATAACTGTATTCATATATAATGTATTTTTCATAAAACACACCAAAGACCTCATTTGTTTTTACTGAAAGTGAAGATTGCTTTCTTAGGTGAACATTACATTCTTTGTTCAATCTGAGACATGGAGGTCAGTCACTCTACTTCAGTCTTTTATAAGAATATTTTTAAAAGAAGAAGGAAAATAAACTACTTAATAAAACCGTGGTTAAAAGCCTCCATAACAATCATTTCACCATGACTTGAGAGATGAGAGAATGAGAGAACATGAGAGAATCAACTCTCTTTTCAGAGTTGCATTCAATAATATTTTAAAGTACATCTATGTCAAGATTCTTAGAAAGAAAAAAAAACTGCACCTTTATATCTTTAGAGCCTAAAACTGCACATATCTGACGCTATTAATGACAACATAAATTGATTTTTACAAAAATAAATCAAATTAAATACTTTCCAAGTAGCTTTGTTTAAATGAACTAGCTAGAAATTTAACTGAAAAAAGTTTTAAATCCCTTTTTAATTAAGTCAAATTTGACTTCCTATGTACTAACAATCGATTTTACTTAATGAGAACTTCTTAGAGCCCACAGCTTTCTGACAAAAGAAGTTTGACGTTGCAGTAGTGAGAAACTATTCCCTGCACAGTTTGATCCCAAAAAAAAAAATGAATCAAATGGAAGGGGAGGCAACCAGGCCGAGACACTGAAACAACAGTAAATGATGCTTCAGGCTGACGCAGCCTTCTTCAAGTGATTCAGATCATGAAAGACACGCAGAGAAGCACTGCTACACACGAGCAAGACCACACTCATCTATCTCACTCCAAAAGCCAATATGTGTATTGTGTAGTGAACACATTTTCACATATTTATCCAGCCACCAAACACTCTGATAGAAAATGTTAAAAAACCCAATTGTATATTAATATGCATTATAATGCATTTTATAAAGGCATGTAATGGACCGACAATTTCATATAACTTCATATTCACAGAGCAAAGTCTGTTAGTTTATTTATTTAGCATTTAATAAATAAATAAATATATCCATAGCCTGTACGTCTTCTTAAATAAGACTAGGAGGCTATAAAGCACAGCCAAGCAACTGGAAAAAAAACAAGACTAATGCACTAAAGAAATAGATGTCATGCACCCTTCACTATCCATTAGTTAACATGCAAAATGAATGAAACAGAAGGTGATATAATGCTCTGTGCCATCTTTCTGGAATTTGATGCAAGTGTCTAAAAGAGGGGGAGAAAAAAATGTTTTAGGCAAAGCCTTCAGACAGTAATTTGATGAAGTTTAATAGGGAGTGATGAGGTCTGTAGTCAGAGACCACCTCTTCATTGAGGATTAATAAACACAATTATGATTGGCAGGGTAGCCTTTAATTTGCCAAGCAGAGCAGCTCTTAATTAATGCCGCAGATTTCATCTGATATGCACAATAAATGACAATATAGTGTAACAAGACCGAATGGACTGGAATCTTTACCTTCATAATAGATTTTAAAGCCGTGCGCGCTCACGGCGAAGTCACTGGTGAGTCTCAGGGAGAATACAGACCCAGTGCTTGTGACGGGAGGTGGAATTTGGAAACCCGTTAACCTAAAGAGAGCAAAGAGAGAAGAAATAAGCATAAGTTAGAAAAGAAAGATCTTATACACACATCACCTTATATCACATTTAGAAGTTTTTCAGCACTCACTGTGTGAATGGTATTCGTTTTATGATTTTTGGGATACCTAAACATTGAAAACTGTGCCAAATTGATGATCTCTTGAGATTAGTGTGTCCCAGAAATTGCCTTTATAGTTTACCCAAAAATCATCATCAAAATACAAATAATCACAGAATAAATATAATATAATATAATAATATAATATAATATAATATAATATAATATAATATAATATAATATAATATAATATAATATAATATAATATAATAAAAAAACACATAACAAACAAAAAAACAATCAATACATAAAAAAAAACAAAAAAAAACAAAAAAACAAAAAACAACACAAAACATATAAAGAAGCATACATAAAAATATTACTGTTTTGTATTGTATTTTTGATGCAACAAATGCAGCATTGGATTAAAATATATAGATTTGCATATATAGATAGATTGTATATATTTGGTCTCAACCCTATAATAATTAATTTAATAAAATAATAAATAATTATTATTTTTTTTTTCCATGTGGTGAAAGGCTTCATTTTTTTTTTCAGTGACACAAACTGATCTATACATAGATCTAACATAAGACAATAGGCCAATATATGTTTTAAAAAGCTCAGTGATTATGACAGCATGGCTAAAATATAGAAAACATAGCGTGAAACTAATTGGATATGGCAATGTTTAGTTAAATCCGAACCTGTCTTCTTAGAATGCTCATATTATTGCACATTATTTCTTGATGTGAAAGCACTGGGTTTCTTCCCTGCTTTATTTAAGCTTCAGAATAATCCCCAGTGCTCATGTGTGCATGCAAAGAAGTCATTTCGTCAAACCACTCCTCGGGGGCATCTAGACATCACCAGAATTATAAGCCACCAGCATGCTACAGAACATATATTTAGAGGCATTGACGAAACACACACTCTGCATGAGGAAATCATGTGTTAGCAGAGCTGCTGGTTATTTCCATTTAGAAAATTGATTAGGTCAGCAAAAATTTAAAAGTGTGTGATTTTGCTCAAAAATGTGTGCATCTGCAAACACATGGACAAAATTTCTTTTGCTTATGGTAATGAACTATTTATAAATGCCTATGAATAATACCCTTAGGACACTGCAGTTTTGTTTTAATAATATTAACCTTTAAACTTGTCAAAAACTTCAAAGACTGTTAGAGAACAGATTAAAAGACCCAGGTTCCTAAATCTTACATAAATTCACACATGACCCAATTGCTTCTTAACAAAGAATACTCTCTTTTTTTCCTTCAAATTTTTAGCACACATTATTAAAAAGGTGAAATAACAAACAGCACATAGTAAAAACCTTGGAATAAAGCATTTTCCTTTTATGGGAAGGGACATATTGAGGCTAATGATTTAACATTTTTGACACAATAACAGCCAATCAGAAGATTTGAAGTGTAAAATACAGGTGTTTAATTTCAGATTGAAATGGAATAAAGCTTTTTTTTCTTTATGCTGTTACACACAATGTTTATATAGTCTAAAGCGACTTATGAAAAAAAAAAAAAAAAAAAATAAAAATATAAATATATATATATATATATATATATATATATGATATATATATATATATATATATATATATATATATATGAAACACTAAGTACTGTGCATCTCCACCAAACTGCATCATGGGAAGTGAGGCATTAAATACTAAGTAAATCACCAACCTGTGCTGTCTTGGCAGAGTCTCAATGAATAAAGCCAACAGTTTACAATTGTCTGAATTACTGCATATATATTACCAGATACCTTATCATTGTTCTGGCAGGACAAAGGAAATGATTTGGATCTGTGTGACTGGATGGCACAGAATCTCCCAGTACTGCCTTAATGTATGTGTATGAATTACGCTTTGGTGGACATCATAGGATATTTATACTCATCTTAATTGAGACTTCAGTCCAAAACATAGGGAGTGCATATGCTCAGTCTAAACTGTGTTCTAGATTGAGATCAAAGACCACTGAAACATCAAAAAGTTATACTTAATATTACAGAACAATGTTATAAATATTCTGTTACAGTCTTGGGGGTGAGTTAAAGCATGCTTGCAAACTGCTACTTGCATATCCTACCGCGGGACCAGGTTTTATAGGTTGTTGGAGACCAGTGGTGCTTGAGTATTTTAAAAGAAACAGCAGCTCCGTTCAGGGTTCATCCATCCCCAAGGGCTTCGCTAACTGCTTTTTTCGACTACTGCGTTAGTTGGAACAAATCTATCTCCTCACTCTGCCCACAGCCAAAACAGTCGGGAGCCTCCACTCTCTGCTGCTCGTTAGATGATCTTCGGGGGTTAAATCGCTTGGATATTCTGCTTCTGGCCCGAGAGCATGCAACAAACTCCTCTGTCTTCAAGCTCCCAGCCACCAATCAGCTCACGCTGCACACTTTAAAAGGCACCATAGTGACAGGGTCAAAAACCAGCCTGTCATATGAGTTAGGATTAAAAGGATGGTTTAACCGAAAACTGTCCAGAAAATGAAAGATTCCTGTGTAGGCAATAGTGTTCTAGCATCAAACCTCTGACCTCAAGTGTTTCATATAAAGCTCAAAGGCAATACAGAAACAGCAAAGATTTAAGTACTGTTTGGATGGGATTTTAACATTTACAGAGAAGATTGGAAACTCTGTCGTTTTTAGTCGACTGTCTAAATATGGACAGAATTAAGATCAAAGCTTATGGTGCAACTGTATGGTATAAATGTATGTCAAAAAGTATTTCCAGAAGGACTTTTGGATTAATTCCAGCTTTTAAGCTCACAGATTTGGTTTCAGACGGGAATTAATTATCACATAACCTTGATGCTCCTTAAAAAAATAGATGAGGTAATTCAGCTGTTAGGAGAAAAACACCAATATTTCTTATTTGGTCGGCAATAAAAATAACTGAATAACCCCTGTAAATACTGGAGTTTCCTTACGTCACCACATTAAAGCAATTACTGTCCTAATAGAGCTTGTGAAACATCCATGTTGCTTTAACATCCAGCCTAAATGGAAAGACATATCAAGTCAAGTCAAGTCAAGTCTGCTTTATTGTCAATTCTTCCACCTGTACAGTACATACATACAGAGAATTGAAATTGCATTACTCTCAGACCCCCGGTGCATACAGATAACACTAACAGTAGAGCCTAAAAATCTAGATCAAATATAAAATATAAGATATAACTATACAATGAGTTTTCCTTTAACTTTTCAAACACTTTTTGACATCTACACATATTTGTCTTGGAAGAACATTCACTACCCTAAATGATTCATAAACGTAATGCCTTTCTCATTTTGAATGGAGAGGGCAGTCTATATTTCATTTTTATTTCTTATGTCAAATGAGTGCTTCCAACATGGTAGAAAATTACCAAGATCTCGTTTTACCACGAAAAAAAAAAAAAGGAATAAAAAAAAAAACACTTTGATCCACTGCTAGAAGATCTTGAAACATTTCTGCAAAGACACCATTACACCCCTGCCTCTAATGTTGCTTTATTCCTAATGTGCATTCCCCTCCTTTTAATCCAGTAATTACATTTTGCCAAATATGCTCATTCATACTCATTTATTTCTATGATGAGATTTCTCTGTTTCAGTCTCTCTGTCAGTCTCTCTCCTTCTCTTTCTGTATGTCTGTCTGTCTTATTAAGCACTTAAAGAATGGTAAAGCTTTCTTCAATCCTTGGAGGAATAAAGAAAAACAGTGTTGTCACGGTGGGGAATCGTGGAAAAATGAGGTCTTTACTGCTTAGAGTTTGATTGGAGGGTCTGCTCCAGTAGCATCTGTTTCAGGGTATTTGTTATATTCAGTCAGAGTGTGAGCATATGAGCCGATAAATTCATGAAAATTCAGTGAAAATTCATCTTTTCTAAGGACTTTCCTTAATCAGAGCGCAATATTTGAAGTCATAGATTCAAGTCAATTGATTTTTTTCCTCATTAAAAGTCTTCGAGTGTTAAATGATAATGTGATTCCACAGGGAAGGTGCAGTTCCTCTGCTTATTTGATTGTTTCCATCTTACCATGGTTTCATACTGTACGATCACATCTGAGAGAGTAACATGTTAGGATGAAAGTAAAGACAGATGGGTTTAATAAAGATATTTAAACAGGGTTATGAGGTCTTGTACATTGCTCTGCGACCTCAACCACAAAACAAATGAACTTGATGAAGATGGAGATGTCAAGACAATTAATTTATCTCACTGGAGAACTAGACACAGGTCAACTATCGAGGCCATTTATTGGTTTTGTGGATCGGCAGAGTGTTTGACCAATTTAAACTGGACACCTTTGATGTCAGACGTGAGATTTGGAAAAGTGGGTAGAAAATGCTTTGCCATGTAGCATTTCATTAATCTTCATAATTTTGAGTCTTCTACAACGGTAAAATAATGGATACTGACACATTACAAAACTTGCACCATGATTCCTGTGAGAGGAATCTCAAATAACCTCCATAATAGTACAGTCTTAATCATATTTAGAATTAATAATCATCAATTTTAAAAAAGGCAATAATGATTTTTATGTTATATGATACATGCCTGATATTAAAATTCTATGGGATTTTGTCTAATGTAAAAATAAAACATTAGCACACTAAAACAAAACAAAAAAATAAATAAATTTTACCTGCACAATAAAGCATGAATGATCAAATAAATAAATAAATAAATAAAGTTGGGACTGCTGTTTAAGTATCACGGTCCAAACCAACAAACCTTTAATAAGCCTATTTGGTTTTCTAAAAATAAAACACAACAATAACACACACTTGATATTCACTGTGAAATTCCAAATATAATAGTAAATTATGCTTGCTTTTGTACAGTACAGTTGGCTCAACAAAATTGACACTTTTTTTATGAATATACATATACACCCACACACTGATATGTGTCGGCAGCTTCCTTTACTATACTAATGGTGTGAGTCTATTTATATTACAAGGACATTATTTCCAAGAACATAATTTGTATGCTAGCTATATGTCAAAAAGAATCAAATATATGAAATATATATGATACAGAAAATCACATATGCAGCAATGGGAATAAAAAAGCAACCTAGTGAGTTTTTGATGACTGACCATACATTTACTTTTACTTTTTGACATTTTTTAGATCCTATCATCTGGGACATTACTATTAAATCTAAATATTGGTGAATGGGGCTTAGGGTTCAGAGAAGCTTTCAGCCAAATTAAAACGATGATATCATGGTTCCCCCAAAAAGATGTACTATAATGCCTCTCATGGGGAAAAACTGTTCATAAATCTTCATTTGTCAAGATGGATATTACAGATAGTCATTCATAACTTTGAGCTCACTTCTCTTAAAGGTCTGTGTCATATTGGAAGGCAATGGACACAACTGCCACAATTGTGAAAGTCAATAAAAGTAACATGGGACGTATTTTTGTAAGCAATTCTGTGTTTCTATAAATGAGAAAACTCAAACTGACAGCTGTATAAAATTACAAACCAGGATAACGAAGCAATTTGGCAGTCTATAAAAAAGTTTCCTCTAAAATGCATTTTTCAGAACGTTGTTTGATGTATTAAAACACTATAACAAAAAGAGAAAAAGGAACAGCTTCAAGAAACTGACTTGCCAGAAAAACAGATCTGTCTAAACACCATAAAACCGTCACAAGTTCAGTCCACTGATAATGAAAATCAGCATACCAGTCATATTTACTCAAATTGTCAGTGGTTAAAGAGAGCGATATCTAATATTAGCTTGTTTCAGTCTACTGACAATTGTGTGAGCTCACACTTTTATTGGTTAGCCATGAATACTTAAAAATGACCAAAAACAACACCAAAAAACACCAAAAAACCAACAAAAGAAAAAAAAAAAAAAAAATAAAATAATCAATTATAGACAAAGAATCACAGTGAATCCATCACTAATGACGATGTCTCAAAATTTGAAAGTTACATCTATGAACTATTTCAACAGGAGTTACACGTAGTTCATTTAAATTAATTTGTGGAAATACATTTGTCTGGCAACACTTTAAAAAAAATAACATTAGTTAACTACATAGCTTTCATGAATTGCAAAACTTTACAATATGATACAATTACATATATTATTGCCATATTATAACAATATTAAGTTGACACCCTTAAGTAAGTTAACTCTCAATCCTTTATTTTAGTGGATCAGTTTCATTTCTTTTCCACTGTGTAAAAATCAAGTTACAATTAACAAGGTTTAAATGCCTGAGAATATTTCTGCAAGTCTGCTAAGAAGAAATACTGTACTTCTTTAAACTTCAAGACCTGTTCATTTTTAAAGTTTCAGTTCAAATTACAGAGCTCAAAAGGTTCTGCATAACAAGAACAACCCACACCAGTTAAGTTAAGAGCCACTGCTGTAGATTTTAACTTTCAACAGTTTCCCATCAGTAGAGTAATTAAATGAGGACAAGACAAGCGTGTGGGCAAGCGATACCTCGAGAGATTCATTCCCAATATCTGTGACCACTCAGCGAATCAAACACTGTATCTCCTACGCTTCGAAACAAATCGCAAAGTTGTGTGGCAAAATACGGCGGGCTATAGCACGCCCCAGCTGCTAATGCTGCAGCTCACTACCCCAGATTAAAACCCTTCTGTTCCTTCTATATCAGCCCAGCCAGACGTACCACTCACACAGGCATACTGCCTTATCAAAATCCACATTCCATCAGCACCATACTCACCCTCAGTGGGGGGAAATTGCCTGTATTCCACCCCAGCTCCCCCGTCCCCCCACCACAAAGCAATCTGCTGCCGAGGACAGTTCCAGTCTTCCACTCAAGCAGACCCTGCTATTTATATGGAACCTTCTGTTCACTAACACGGACACGGATGCACTTGTCTAGCTAATGAGCTTGGGATTTTATGAGGCAAATATTGTTTTGTACGACAGAAGAGTGGGTTTCGCCTCTGGCTGAAAGACATTTGTTTTGCTACCTTTTTCAGTTGTTAAAGAACATAATCTTTATGTATGCAAACACTTGTTTTTGGGGATTCTTAATTATTATAGGAACAGTCTACTTAGAAATGGCCCTCATGTTATTCCAAATTACCATTTTTGACTTTGAATGCATATTTGAACTAACTGAGAGCTTGAGATTTTGATCTGTTCCTTACACAAAGTTAACATATGGCTAAGAAGGTGCCCTTTAATCAAGCGTTAGCAGACAGTCTATTAATACTCTAATGACTGTTAATGTAGTAGCGAAGTTACTTGTAGTCAACAGATTGTCTAAAAGGGATCATTAAAATAAATTGGTACCTTTCAGGAGACTTAGACTATAATATATGATTCGTATGAACTACTTTTATGTTTTTGTTGTTGTTTTTTTCTTTTTCCTTAAGAAATGCCATCACTACCACAAGAGCTATATTTACCAATTTATGGGCTCAAATGACATACTCAATCACTAGAAATTAATACACCATTGGAAAAACAATCAATAAATCTATTTTTTTAAATCTAAAAATAGATTAAAGAATATTTGATTTGATATTTGATTTATCCCTGTAATGCTGCTTTTAAAAAATCTATTTTGTATAAAGTGCTATATGAATAAAGGTGACTTGACTTTAGATAAAAATGAAGAAAAGCAAATTGAAAATGCAATACAATACAATATAGAAAGAAATAATGATTTTCAACCACTTCATAATCACAAATTAATTTTCTATTTCATTATTTCTATTTGTTTATTTAACTGATGAAGAATAAAGTATTTGAAGCTACAGTATTTTCAATTCACTGTTTTGTAAGCTTATTAATTAATTGATTATTTTTAATTACAAAATTGTAAAATCTTAAAACTACTCACATCTTGGTTACATAACTGTAAAAAATATATTATTATTATTATTATTATTATTATTATTATTATTATTTTAAATACATTTATAATTTCCTCAGTTGATCTCAAATAATTATTTGGGCCCTCATTTTACAATTCTTCAAAAAAAGAAAGAAAAAAAAAAGATTTGGAGCATTCATTCATTTGCGAACTATTCCTTTAAATGCAGGTAATACATTTCCAAGACTGCGTATTCTGAGGTAAGTGCCTTCAAAATATATCTAAAAAAAATGTTGAGAAAAATAATATTTGAAGAATAACTTCAAAGGTTTATCACAGACCCTTTCAAAACATTGTGATGTTTGATCTCACTGTATTTCTGGCTTTGTATTAGCTCATCTTTGTTAAGTGGAGAGACCTGTCTACTCCCACTCAGTATGACTGACTTGATCTAGAATCAGATTGAAGGCAATCAAGCGGGGGAAGTTTTGATAACAAAGGCGACCTACGGTGCGGCTGAGGGGGAGGACATCGCACATCATATGCTGTGTGGACTCATGGAAATAATTCAGACTGTTGAATAGCACTGTCACCCTCACTGTCTCCAGTCAAAAACACAACTCGGTGCTGACTTGTTAATCTGCAGAAGCGATCTGTGAGGGACAGCCAGACTATTCTGTCTATCTATTCACTGGTCAGCAAGAGGCAACCTATTTACTAAGCACTATATTCTACCAAGTAGCTCTCATTTGGTTAATTCACTCTCTATCCATTCTCTTTGCTGACTGTAGCTGGTAGCTGATTTATGAATATGGCCAGGATGAGAAGAGAGGCCACAGTTCCACATGCTGCTCTGTCATCTGGGTAAAGGTTAAAACAGGTCACGGGACCATCAGCCCTCTAGAAACGTGCTGACATGCCTTTCATTACAGCTGACCTATCTAGAAAGTCCATATGTCGGCAGACCTGGAGCATCATTGCAGTGACCCACAAGATCTGTAGGACCCACAAGCTAATGCACATGGGCTCTCAGTTCCTAATGCACAATCATACAATAATTAGTAATAGCTATACTGTATGATGACAAACAAAATAATCAGCTTCTGAGATAAAACGTGAACCTGATGCAAATAAGGAAGAGATCTCAATGCAAAATACACCACGAGTCAGATATTAGCACAAATGAAGTGTCTGAATGGGGTAAAATCCATCATTACTAGCACTGACATTTATTATCAGGGCAAGATATTATTTTCTGTCACAAGTAATGGTGTCTTTTCCCAATTTGTTAGCGCATAGTTCTGCTCATTAACATTTGGAAGACATAGAACAATTTCATTCTTCATTATCTTCTAAAAATGTAATAAAAATAAAAATTGAATGGGGTACTTTGTCTCTGAAAAAGAAACAGTTGAGAATACAAGTCAGAGCTATAGTAACAATATCTACTTGAATCAGAGACTACCATGTGTAATATTAGCCTTACATTATGCAGGTATTTCACACTGTGTACTGTACATGAATCATTCTGTGTCTGTATACAGTATATGTGATAAATATTAACTTCTTCAATTGATTTGCAATTCTTAGCCTAATAAATTGCCACATAGTTACACTTTTCAGATGAATAATACTAAGATGAAACCTTGTTTTAAGGGTTAGTTCACCCAAAAATGAAAATTTGCCCATAAATTACTCACCCTCAAGGCATCCTAGGTGCATATGACTTTCTTCTTTCAGGCGAATCCAGAGTTATATTAAAAATTGTCTTTGATCTTTCAAGCTATTTAATGGCACTCAGTGGGTGTTGCAGTGCATAAGTGAAATAAAAAGTGCCCATCCATAATTAAAAGTGTCTCACATGGCTTTTTTAATATAACTCCGACTGTCACATACACCTAGGATGGCTTGAGGGTGAGAAATTTACGGGCTAATTTCCATTTTTGGGTGAACTAACCCTTTAAGGACGTTATTATTGTGCACAGAAGGAGAACAAAGTACTGTATTATTTCATTCAGAATTTACAGTAATTTGGTGCCTTTCCTGAAAGCAAAGACAAAATACTGCATAAAGAGAGGGATTTGAGATTTCTGGTTTGAATAAAGCTTTTAGGTTATTCCTGGGAACACTGACGAGATCTTCATACGTCATTTACTCTCTGTTTTAAATAGCAGTTCTGAATCAAATCATCTTCCACTGATCTCTCTGAGAACATGCAGAACAAAGAGCATTTAAATAAACAACCCAAGGCCGAGAAATAGAAGTTTGCTTCTACTAAACACAGTAAAGACAATGGAGAGAATACAAGCATGATTATTACTGAGAAACAGATTCATTGCCTTTTTTTTAATTACTTCCAATTTTAATAACATTAAACATAGTGCAGCTCTCAGCTCTAAATAAGCTCTGAACATAGGGATAATATTCCCAAGAGTGTTAGAACTTTCAGCTTCCCAAACCACCATGTGCTCCTGACTGTGACTGTGACCAATTAAGTTCAGAGAAAGAAACTCTGCTAGATCCTCTGCCGAACGTCTTACATCTAATCTCTAATCTGATGATATTGACAGCGTTGTCTTACAACAATTGTTTTGACACACTTGTTTCTAAACACATTCACTGGTTTCTAAACACATTCATTTATTAATACTTTTGCTATTATAACATTAATGAATATTTGTACTATATAATATACATACCTTTTACATAATGTATATTTTCAACATATATTTTTTACTGTCTCTCTTTTTTTTCCTTTTGCATATGTACACACACACACACACACACACACACACACACACACACACACACAGTAAATTTTACATTTAAATATGAATTCTAATAAAGTATAAACTACTACGTTTTACTCACTCACAACTGGCATGCAGCTTGGAGGAACTACTCAGATATGACCTTTTCAAGTTTGTATTTTTTTATTTTTTTTTAACAAACCTTATGGCTACAGGTGTACCACATCTTTTAGCATTATGAGAAAAATATGTCTGTTTACCAAATGCAGTTTCTTTTCTTGATCAGTACAGGGTCTGTTACATCTAATGCATGATAAGTGAGAAATCTGAGATTTTAGGGGGAGGAAAGTCCATTAGATCAAAATCTATTCAAATTGTGCAATTAGCTCTGTTCCATGGATATACAGGGTCAGTGTGGCTCCAGCATTTGGATTTATTTTTCTTAGTTCTCTGCAAGATATTAACCTCTTGTCTCACTCTTTCTCTCAAGATGTCTTTCTCATCACGTCCTCTCCCTTTCTCTTTTCAAATCATTCCATTGCATCCACATGGATAACGAGCCAAAAGCCCCCACGGCTGTGGCACTTCAAAGACCCTGGTCAAATATTGACTATAGATATTATAATTATCTGATTTCCCCTCGCAGGCAATTAGTTTCACAGTTCTGACCACAAACACTTTCCAGTCATGAATACTGCAATGCCTCATAATGCAATAGATAGATTTTTCATAGGAGAACTGTTTCTCTTCCTTTGAAAAGTCAGTTCCCTTATTCACCTGGAACTGTGTGCTACTGGCAGCATAATGATAAACAAATTAAACTATATATATATATATATAATAATATATAATATACATAAAAAAATAATGAAAAATATCTATATTCAGCATAGAATTATGTCAAACCACTGCTAATATAAAATGTAAATAAAATTAATTTTATAAAATGACCTGCCCTGACCTGATGAAAAATATCTATATTAAATATCTATAATCATAAAAATATCTAATTAAATACATAATCATTATACAATACTACTTAAAACTTTTTTTTTTTTTTGGAAGAAGTCTTTTATGCTCGCCAAGGCTACATTGATTTGATCAAAAATACAGTAAAAACAATATTGTGTAATATTATTACAATTTAAAATAACTGTTTCTGTTTTTTTTTAAATGAAATTTATTTGTGTGATGCATGAAACATTTCTCATTATTAATTTTGACAACAGTTGTGCTTATTGATTTTTTTCCGATGATGCTTTTTCAAGATTCTTTGATGAATAACAAACAAAAGAAAAGCATTTCATTGATATAGAATGCTTCTCTTTACTCTCACTTTGATCAAATGAATTAATTTTCACTAAATAACAGTATTAACTGCTTAAAAACTTTTAACTTTTTTTTTGTACAGTAGTATATAGTTAATTGTAATATAGCATGGATGTACAGTATGTCAATGTGGCTATATTGTTCAGTTGTTTTCTCAATAGTTATAGCAAAAATATCATGATATTTGAAATTCTGGCTAGGACAGAACTCCAAAAAACAAACAAACATACAAATAAAATAAACCATTGGTGGAATTGGACCTTTGACTTAAAACCTTATAGTTACAGAGAGGCCTGGGTCTTCCCTATGCATTTTGTTACATTCAAGTAGACGCAGGTGCTCCAGGATCAAGTAAATGCTGTTTGGCATTCAGACTGTAATTGAAACCCACCGCATTTGCTGCCATCTGTGCGGACAACCTTTTCAGAGGGTTTTTTTTTTTTTCCTTAAGGGTAAGGGGACTTGGGACGACAGGGTGGAAGGAAATAGAAGCAAAAATAATCATTCTATCACTCTCTTGGTAAGGACTGGCATTTGGCTGATGGGATGAACATTAATAAGAGCCCTGCTAAATATTTAATGCCACTGCCATTCTGCTCTAATGTGCGCCTGACTGCACTCATTTGCTGGAAATGTGAGAAATTTATCAAACCATGCTGGTCATGCATACATAGTCATTTGTTTTCTGGAGTATTCTAGGCAGGAATAACCTGGACTGCAGACTGACCCTTAGGACAGCCTGGATGCTGCAGAGATATGTGGCCCAATATTAGCATGTTGACATGTTCATTCATATGTACATAAAGTATCTGTCCTTGCATGATGTACAGTTGTGATTGTGTGCATGTGGAGGGTTGTATGCTTTGTGTGCATTAGCTTATGATTCATATCTCACTTGCATAATAACTTGCTGACATGTGCATAGGCATTTTTCTTTTAATTAACATCAAGATTTAAGTCTAACATCTTAAAAATCTTCCTTGTAGTATCTAAAGTATATACTTTGATTATATAGTATGATGTCATATAATTTGCATGTAAAATAATTATAAATGTTATAAAAAAAAAAAAAAAAAAAGGAGTATAGCATGCCGAACCGCAGTCAACTGGCCAGACATGTCAACTTTCCTAACGGATTTTTATGCCAGCATCCCAAATACATACAGAATATCACCTGATAAGGATTACTGGAACTTTTAGATTGAATTTATCTGCTCATAAATATAAACACACACTTAGTGTGTGTGTCATTAGAGAGTCAACACACCAGCTCATTATGATTCACATCATTAAGATGATAATTTCCTAACTGAGTACAAATATGAAAATGCCATTGTCATTTGCATTTAATCTAGAAAATGTATATAGTATTTGTTTGCAATATGAGAGGGAGGAGGAGGGGCGAAAACTATTTATATGCCCTTCTATTTTTTTATTTTTAATAAAACTGGTTACGTTTTCAGGCTTGGTCATGCGGAAGACTGAATTATCCAAGACAATGTGCTGAACTAATTAACCTAAGCAATCTCTCATCAACTATTTACCTCAGCACACTCCCAGTGGCCTATTCAGTGAACCCTGGGGGTCAGCCAATTGTACCCTCTGGAGGATGATATTTGGAGGAATGCTATCTCTGTGGCACAGCGAGCGTTTTACGAGACCTACAGAATAGCAGCACTGAAACTGATGAAGGGTATCCGCATCTGCTGTGCGAGGCCCTGCTGAGAGGATACAGAGGGGTCTGAATTTAAAAACATAATGGTGGAGGGATTTGTTCAGTCAGTCTCATATGTCTCGGCAAGACACTATATGCAATGGCATAGATTTTTTTTCTCATTCACTGTGCCAGAAATCTCCACTTCAGCAGCACTTAAATGCACCAAACCTTTTTCAGTTTTATTCTATATCTATATTCTGAAGGTCTTTACAGAGGGGTTTGTTAAAGGAATAGTTCACCCAAAATGGAAAATTTGCTGAAAATGTTTTCACCCTTAGGCCATTCGAGATGTAGATGTGTTCTTCATTGGAAAAGATTTGGAGAAATTTAGCAAAACATCACTTGCTCACCAATGGATCCTCTGCAGTGAATGGGTGCCGTCAGAATGAGAATTCAAACAGCTAATAAAACACCTCAAATAATCTATGTTGACTACAGTTAATCAATGTCTTGTGAAGCAAAAAGCTTTGTGCTTGTAATAAACAAATCTATTGTTAAGACGTTTTTAACTTCAAACTGAACTAAGGTTAAAGGTTAAGCATAAGGTTAAACATTATATTTCAGTAAACCTGTAATACGAAACAATTGTCCTAATGTCATGTGCTTAATAGATATTAATCAGTATCTATTAGTTAAAAGTTGTTCACCTGTTGTACCCTGATCACCTGTAGTGCCTTGCATTAAGTGGGGCCATTATTAGAGTCTAATAGAAATGTAGTCTCGCGTAGCCAGACCTTAAGACTGAAGGTCTGGAAGGTCTGGAATTCATGGCAGCTTTCATTGGTCAAGGCCTGCCCATGAGGCCGTTTGACCGAAATGTGAAACAACCAATCACAGTTCGTTCAGAGACACATTTTGAGGCGTGGAAATGTCGCCACAATAACAGACCAATGTGTAAAACTCTCGGACATATTTTAAAGATTCTATGCTGCGAACTTTAAATATTTCTGTCCCATATGCATCAGACGTTTAGCCAACGGTCCGTGGGCGTGACGTCTGAGGCTGAGACTAATAGAAATGTGGCTTTCACAGAAAGCTTGAATTCTGGGAATTACTTAATCAATGTGACTGACTGGACTACTACAACTTTAAAATTTGCTTTAAGACCCCAGCTGACCGGGCAACATTTGGGTAAACATCTATTTTTGTTCTGGTCAAATTTAATTGAATAAATTCCTACTGACTTTATGAACTCTGTAAAGTGACCACCGTGCTCTACCCTTACACTACATCAGCCAATCAAATTGAGTACCATCAGAGATGTTAAACCTAGGCTCTTTCCTCACAGATCCTGAGACAGCCTTTTTGAGGCAGAGCCCTTTGGCTTGCTGGGAGCCTCAGATACCTGATCACAAAGAATGCTTTCTTCCTTCTCTTGGTGGCCTCTCCCACCCCCTCACATGCGGCAACTACACCAAAGGACAAACTGTTTGCCTACTGAATAAATAAAGAGAGAAACAGGAGAAAAAAAAGACTTGGCATGGAGTCAGCTGGGTGGGGAGAAAGATAAGAGAGACAAAAATTTGCAAGGGCGTCGGAAGGAAAAGCCCTCTTGCCTCCTTATACAGATAGAGCCGGCTGCTAGGTTGCCTTGGTTATTAAAAAAAAGAAATAAAGACGAATGCATTTCTGAATGAAGACATGCTTCTGTCTCTTTGACATCTTACTGGATGTCCCTTCTCTCACTTTCACAAACATCCATGGCCTTTGTTCATCTTTCATGCATTACATGATGAATGACAACAATGTTGGGGAGCAACTATAAGTAGTAGTGGACTACATTTGTCCATAGCATGACAGTAAAAAGGCTTTAAAAAATAACATAGCTTAGCCAGATAAGTTACTTTTCCTACAAGTAGGGGTAGGTCAGTATAAAATGCTGTCACACATTGCATTGTACTGGTACAGTACGGCTGATGATGATTGGTTTGGACATTATCTAATGTTTAATAAGTTTATAAGCAAAAATTAAAGGGGTCATATGATGTGATTTAAATTTTTCCTTTCTCTTTGGAGTGTTACAAGCTCTTGGTGCATAAAGAAGCTCTGCTCTGCACATTTTGTATGTTTCTCTTATAGCTTCAGACATTTGTTCTATTCAAACATAAGTGCCCTGCGAAGTGGACATCACAGGATATTCCGCCATGATTCCAGTTCAAAGTGAACGTATATGTTTCATTCAAAATGCATTGAAGTATGCGAGACGTGAATTTAAATTGTATTTATTTACAGAGATATATGATGTCACACTTGTCCGTGTGTGAAGACGTTGCCCAGCACAAATCCATGAATGAATGTTCCGAAGTGAAGTAAACTTCAACAGATTTCCCCTGCTCAGGGATTAGGGAGCAATGAACACTGTTTAGGGACCATGTCAATGGGAACACAGTTCATGCACGGAGCTCACTTCTAATGAGCAGATTATCTGAATCAGGTGTGTTAACGAAGATAGACATGCAAAATATGCAGAGCTGGGGGGCGCGAGGAATGGAATTGTCATTATAATCAGTAATTATGTCCCCACTGGATTTAACAACTGCCTCGTTTATAATGGGTTTTAATGTTTTTGTCTCGGCGCTCCGGGACACATGACATCACAGTATAGTAAGGGACGTAACATTTCCGTCACATGCTTGAGGCATTCTGCCAATCACAACGCACTGGATAGGTGGCCAATCAGAGTACACCTCGCTTTTCAGAACGATGAGCCTAGTAAAAATCTACGCATTTCAGAAAGGTGGGGCATAGAGCAGAAACAATAATGTACAGTATGTGGAAAATAATGTGTTTTTTTTAAAACTTAAACCACATAAACACATTTAATTACACTCAATACACAAAATAATGTTATTTTTAGCAGCGTTATAAGAACCCTTTAACAAGCACATTATCTCTCTTTTCTAATTCTTTGAACATTATATTAACTAATGATCCATTAAGCATTATATAAAGTTTAATTATTTATTTAATCAAAGTTATTATAAAGTGTTACCTAATAAACATTTTTATGACAGACCAGCATTTAAAGCTAGGTTACATTAGATATTTCTGAATGTTGGTGATCTATTAATAATTATAGTTTTTTTTACAATAGTTTTTAAAAGTTGCATTCAAACTGTGTGTGTGTGTGTGTGTGTGTGTGTATGCAAGACCATCACTAGTATTGTATTGCACGGCTCCTGCCAGAAAGTTTCATTTGCACAGTCTCTGTTTCTTTCTGCAAAAAATCTTATAGGTCAAATCAAAGCCTAGTTTAATTGAATCCTTGTATTTCTGTCCTATGCGTAATGAACTGACTAGCAGACCATGGCAAAAACCTTGTTCTTTCTGGTAATGAAAAAAGATCCAAAGTTTCATGACAACAGTATGGGGCCCGATGCTCGCATCATTCCGAGGGACAGAGAGAGAAAGAGAGATGAGGACAAAAGCGTAGCCAGTGTGTCATCCATTTGTCAAGAATGTTGACATAGCAGCACCTGTGTTAATATCAAATCATATTCGGGTCAAGTTATTTACAGTTATATCAGGTGAATCACAGATTTTATGATATCAAATGTACACAGAACATCATGCTGAAGGGCCATCTCTACATTTTCTCATTTTCCAGGGGAAACTAAAGCATTACGGAGAACTGCGGGACTCATTCATCTTTGCTTAAGAGACCAACATTGCCAAGCTGGGAAAATTACTTTGCTCAGGCAATAAGAGCAAACATATTCGAGAGAAGAAAGAAAAAAAAAAGGAAAAAAGGTCCAATGATTGGGTTATACTGGTGGAGGTTGCCCATGGGCCATCCAGCATATGGTCGGTGCATTCATTTTTCATTTTGATATGTGAGCTTTGAGCAAGTTCAGACAAGCCACATGTCCCCTATTGTTTGCTTTTTTCAATCCAAAATGGCTCAACAGGGAGCTCAATGACAAAGATGGGAACAATTTAACGAGCTGCTGTCGCAAATGTGGATCATTTTGTCTTGTCAGTTCCAATGGGTCAAGGCCAGGCTGGACAGCACAGTCCAGTTACCCCTTGCTGGTAATGTAGATGTTGTTACTACATGGTCTGGGTATAAAAGCATTTTAATCCATTCACAACAATCCAGTAGCAACATAAAATCAAATATTTATAAATAATTTTATAGTAGCCCACTTTGTATTAGTATTTTAGGCTGTTAAAAGCATAAAGTGCACTTATTTTCCTCATCTGCCGCCTTTGACCTTACTGTTCAGGATCATTTTATTAGATGAATCGCCACTTATAGAGTTATGTTTATTATGTAGAGATGTGGTGACATAAGTAAAACATCTGAAATTTTGCGGGCAAAAAAGGTATCTATTTTTGATAGTGTAGCGACATATAAAGCACAGCTTACGAAGGAGTCCCTTTCAGGCCAAGCCGTTTTCTGTTGTTGAATGCTGCAAATTCACATGACCAACTGAACCCAAAAAGAATCTGCATGGGGAAATCTTCCATCCTCACACAAAATTCCTGATTGCATGGATTTCACCTGCAAAAATTTGCTGAACAACATTGTAAACGCTCCGTAATTCTCCAATTTGACTGTTTTTCTCCCTTCTTAATGTCATTCTATGTTTTTTTTTCTTCTTTTATTTGACCTTTTATTATTAAACTGTTCTTGAAATTGTTGCAGGATATGTTTATTATAATAAAAAAAATCAACACATACAAAAATACAGTTTTAAATCTGTAAAGATATTACAGACTTCTTTAGTATGTCTATGTATATACATGTTATTTTTATTTTATAAAACAAAGTCTGAACTCCCAAATTACTCCAATTGTATAACTGAATTCAAACAAAATATGCAGTTTAATGTGAAAAATCACTGTAGCCACCTCAGCAGCATATAACCAATCATAACTTTTCCTTTACTACTTGTTATAAACAAACTTAAGAAAACAAGAACAAAAAAAACAACAACAACAACACACACAACATGAATGAACATCAGAGGGCTCTACCCAACCATTATTTAACATAAGTCTGAATAAATCTAATTCTGTGAATAATAATGGAGAATAAGGATTACAGTATGTTATTAGAAAGCAGAGGCCTTCATTTTCCATTCAGTGCATAAAACTGAAAAAGTGTTTCTGGGGCAAAACGAATCAAAGCAATAGAGCAAGTCCCATACTGTATGGACAAAACATGCAGCCAGTAGATGGAGCAATTCACACTTGGCAAATTTTATGAGCACATTTACATCAGCACGAGTCCCTCCACCACCCTGACAGTTTTCCAGCTGTAGAGAGCTTCCGAATGGACTGCAAATCATTTTGATCATTGCATTATTGCCCTTTTCTTGGCTGGCAACCCGGGAAACTCAAGGAAAGCAATATCTCTGAGGACAAAATACAAGAGAATAAGCAACTGCCCTTTGTGCCACGTTGGCCAGCGGTTACTGGCCAAAGATCAAACGTGAAAGCATAGTGTTTTTATTATGCAATGGAAGTTCACAAGCGGCCGTTGAATAATAGAAGCCCTAGTCATAGTACATTAAGCAGATAGTTTATCTGAGGTGATGTTTTTTTTTTTTTTTGTGGCAAATAGATATTAGCATGCCACTGATGTGCGTCGTCTCTTTCCTTTTCCATTTTCTAATTTGCCACTACTGCGATATTTAGCAAAGGGGAGATTAGTGTGTTATAAAGCAGAGAGAACCATGCCTGAGGATGTTTTTTGGCGATATTAAAAAATTGTGAATAAATAACTCCAACGTCAGTGTGCAGAGGCTGGGATGTGGCTTTCAGGGACACTCTCAGCATTAATTAAATCCTAGGCTTTCAGGAAAAATTTCAGAAGTGAGGAAGGAAGAGCAAAAAGTGACTGTCATCTCTAGTCACTTCCTTTTATCCAATCCAATCCCTCTTTCTTTTTGTTCTCTGTATTTCTCACAAACTCCACCCTCACCGCATAAGCGCAGCATCCAGGATTCACAGTCTTCCCTCACAATTTTCCTGCGTGTCTCAATATGCCTCAACGTGTCTCAGTGATGGGTTATGCTTTGAAATAAAAATATGTTTGCTCTGCAATGTGGCAAGCAATGTGTCAGCATGAAGTAAAATCAACGCAGGAAATAAAATCTGACATTGAGGAAAGTGGTAACCTTTTAGCAGCCTTGTAAAAAATAACCATATGACAATCACTTGCACATTCAATGAATCTGATGTGAATAAAATGCACTGTCAGCCTCATCTTTCACAAATGCACATAAAATAGAGCCGTTTCTTTGGTAGCTGACTGTTCCACTTGGGTGAAGACTATCAACTTTAAAACACGAGTAGCTTGTATTTTTTCAAACTGCAGTAATTAAACTACATTCTTTTGTTAACTACTACAAAACTAACAACTTGATCTCATGAAAAAAAAAGAAACCGTTTCATGATTTTGCATGAATTTTTATGATGTGATTCTCATGAAAACACATGCTTTTTGAGAAAAAAAAAAAAACCTTGAAGGACTGCCCCTATACCTAACCGTCAATGGGGCATAAGAAGGTCTTGTGAAAACATATGAAAGAGATTGTACAAATTCATATGAATTTTACATTAATTCTCCATATATAAAATAGTTATGAATTGCTGAGATTATGTTAAAGCTGCTAAAAAAATGAAGCTGCTAATGTAATTTTTCTGAGGGTGGTTTAGAATCAGAAGAATGATGTCTGATTTGTGAATGAATCTTCTAAACTCTTTTGATTTTTTGATTTTTTTTTTTCAGTGAATTGGTCAAATAGGGTTGCGAAATGATTTGAATTAGCTGTGCAATTCGGACAACTCACACACTCACTAAATCATTTGGAGACATTTCTCATTTAGTAAAACAAAACCAGGATATTTTACAATAAAAAAAATAAAAAAAAACACAAGGACATCTGGATGAAGTGGATCCTCTCCAACAGTCAATTGAAACAAATCCTGCAAAAGCATCCAAACATCAGTGATGAAGGAGGGCTTTAAGTTCAACACCTGCATGAACAGCTTGTGAATGATTCTGTAGTGCACATAAAGACATTTTCTAACCAAGTATCAAAACAGTACACACGTAGCATATGATATCAATTTGCCATTTATCTGCTCAATGAAGATCTCATATATGGCGACTGATGAACCAGTTCACTAAAATTAACCTCAATGCTTCATATGAGAGTGCGATGGGAGATGTTTTAGGACAGTGCATTTGATAATTACATCAGTTTGCTTGACTGTGTTGTTTATAGCTACACATATAAAATAATATGACCAAAAAAAAAACAAAAAGGCAATTGTAACGTTTCTCACAATGTAGCAACCATCATTAGAAAAGCTGCTCTGTGAAAACAGAAAAAAATTTAGTTAAGTTAGTAGTGTCACTACTTTTACTTAGTTGCTTCCAAGCATAGAATACTTCTTCGTATCTCATTATGAACGCTTTTATGAAACCTGGTATCTTACAAGAATTAACAGAATACGACAAGTTATTTGAGCAAGTTATTTTATGAATAATAAATAATAAGGCTTAATGGTGCACTCAGAGTCGGATGTGGGATATTCCTACTTGATATCTCCAAACTCCAGTAATTAATATTTTTTCAGTGCTAAAGGAAAGTGCTGATGTAAAAAAGGAAACAAAACAGCAACGGTTGCGTTACTTTTGCAGGTGTTTAATTGCCAATCTCCCAGCAACCAAACTAAGCAGGGTAAACAATGTTATGCTAGCATTTGTTCTGCAGGTGTACAGTTATCAACAGAGAGGATAATTTACTGTGTTTTACTCACCTCACTCTACAAACATTTGTTTAAAAAGATTTATAAACATCAAATGCAGGAACTTTGACTCACTGAATATTTTTTTCCTAAAATAGTAATCATAAACTTTGTTCACCTCCCTGTGTGCCGCCATGTTTGAGTTATATCATACACCTTCAGCAAAAATCAGATTTTTGGATTTCCACACAACTTCTAAAGCTGGAAGTCTGCTACCAAGCAGCATTTTATTACCCTTTTCCAAGACTTTCAGTGTTAAATGCAATGCAGCATAAGCACTCAACATCAGATGACAAGAAGGCTCGATGCTAAAATCTCTTTAATTGCAGCACCTACTCCGCTAACATATCTTCAGAGAGTAATTTGGCGTGTCTCATTGCACGCTATTGTGTGGATTTCACGAATAACATAATGCGAAGACTTAGACAGGAGAGACAAATGCACCGTGCCCACTTACAAACCACATGCTGGTTGAGAGCTAATTTGCATATATGACTACATTATACCTCCCATCTATCGGCTATGCGACTCTCATGGATTTTGGGGATGAAGAAAAATGGATGTCCCATGATGATACTTTGTTTAAAAAGTTAATCAAACATGTACAGTATGTTTGTAGACTCCCACTGTGTATTATAATGAGTCCGGGCCTCCTATTTATTGCAGGCAGGCTACAAAGCAGAAGAAACAGGGGCATTAGATTAGGTCAGGGGAATTTGAGGTGAGGGCTTTATGCTCACTTTTGCATGAAAAATGTTGTGTCTTTGGTGTTAATGTGATTCAAGGGAAATTATTTACATTACAAAGCTCATCATATGCCTTGTTTCAAAGCAAGAGGCATAAATTGAAGTTTAGATGCAGAGAGAAAACTAGAAGAAATGGCAACTAGATAGATAGATAGATAGATAGATAGATAGATAGATAGATAGATAGATATCCATCTAAATAAATAAATATATATATTTTTTATTTTTTTTTTTTATTATTTCTATAGTTGATTTTATAGTTTTCAAACATTTCCTTACAGACCCCCTGCAGTACCTTCCATGTTCCCCTGGTTGAAAACCCTGGCCCTTAAGGATGTTGTAGTCTGAGTCATGTTTAGAAAGCAATGAGCAGGATAAAACACTGACACCCAATTAATCTGATGGATATCAACATAATCAAAAATGACTAAACCATCCCAGCATGTGTCAGACTTTTCTTTGACTGAAAAGGACACAATGAGAAAAAGTAGGGAGATGGCAATTTTTTCTCCAACAGTCCCTGCAGTTTCTCCCACCAGGTGATTGCAATGGATCAGTTTGTATTTGGATGCTCCAATTGTTATGCTGTTGCTTATCGTCTTGTTCATTTACAGCCTGACAGCAAAAGCCATTAACAAGCAGTCAGGCTTCTGGAATGAAAAAAAAAAAACCCGAGGCTGCAAACAATGCTGACTTGACGATTCAGTCTCTAAAACAGTGTTGCCATATTTTGATCACATTCAGCTGTAGATACTGTAACTTTGATATTAGTGGAACTATTATTTATAATAGGCAGTATAAATCTTTGAATTTCTCTCTGGAAAGAAAAAAAAAGGAAAGAGGAAATGACTGAGCTGTGCAACAGCTTGTATGTACTATTTGCAGGCAGCAGTAGCTAAATGAGACAACACGATTCAAGATGCACCATGTTCTCTAGGATAAATGACTGCGCATGATTATGAAAAGTATCCATTGTGAGCTGACCTAATGATACAGCATTTTCAGATGACTATGACTATGCTGAGGAGTCCTAAATGTGGAATGAAGATGACACAGGATGTACTTTTTTCAACCCTCTCTAAAAATGGACTACCTACTATAACTGCCAAGCAGCAGAGGATAATCCAAAAATAAACTTGACTTGGTTCTTTAGGGGGAGAAAACGTACTCATCAGCTAATGTATTCATCCAACCATGAACAATCCCCAGGCAAAACACTTAGACCAATGTATAGGCAGCCATTTAACAGAGCAATAGGAGCTATAATGTGGAGAGCATACAAGAGTGCAGTACCAAAAGGAAGTGCACCTGAAATCCACCTCATGTCACAATAGCAATCCTTTTTCAAGTGAAAAGCAGTGCTTTTATGAGACTATCATGTACTGGAAAAAGACTGGAAGCTCTCCAGTACAAAGCCTCTCACACAAAGGCAACACACAATGATGTTTTATAGCACAGAGTTGCTTTAACACAAAGCACTGTCTCCATCAAGAGATTAGTTTTCCCTTTAGAACATTTTAATCTCTGGTAATTTGAAATCTTTTCCCCTTTGTAAAATCTAAATTTCATTGCAGACAAACGGAGCCCTGTTTCTTACAATAGGATGATAACATTAATCAAACACGAAAATGCTACACATGGTTTCCTGGAAATTGTGGCAGAATTGCCCTTAGAAGAAACCCCTACGCCATCACACATTAGCTCCGTTACACAAAACCAAGTTAGCTCCATAAACAGCATGAAGGACAGTGGGGGCACAACCTAACCTGAGGCTAGTTGTACTGCACATGGTTAAAAAGTTTCCACACATGCTAGCGTGACAAAACTTAGTATATTTACTAGTTTCCACAATTAGTTTGTCTTGTATATTTTTGATTAGATCAGATAACATTTTAAGGTGGCATGTTGGCACATTTCACTTGCATTCTTTCAGGGTAAATAAAGAAAAATGTATACACTGCATTAATGAAACATGCCACATATTTGTACAAGACGTGAAAATAATGTGAAAACTCTAATGTTGCTAAGTGAATGGCTTTTTACTCTAATAAACAAACAGCACACACAAATACTAAAATGTTTGATTTTTTAAAAATATTCAAATTAAGTACATTTCTGCAGAGAAGGGAATGCTCAAACCAGTCTAAAGTGATTTAAAATGTTCTTTTTTTTTTTTTGTAGTTTAAGATAAGTGTTCCAGCCTGGTAAAGCTGGTATTTGTCTGATTTAGCTGGGTAGCCAGCTGAAAATTGCTAAAAAAAAAAGCCATCAGAGTAACTTGTAAACTTTATTTATTTAATTCTTCTTCTTAATTCTTCTTTCTTTGAGTAATGAGTCTTTTTTAAGTATTTTTCATTGTTATATTATGAAAGCTAATACATCAAGAAATAGTACTCTCATAAAAGTGTAACATTGTATCACTTTTTTAAAACTAAATTAATTAATTTAAACAAACCACAGAGAAATATATATAAAAAAAAAAAAAAATTTTTTAGACTGTTTCCCCCAAAGACGGGACTGGTCTATTTTGTTCAATTTTAATTACCAAGTGACATACATTAACTTATTTCACTGATCTTGTTGCAGTGCATTCTAGTGTTTTTTTTTGTTGTTTTTGTTGTTGTTGTTTTATGAGAGGGATACATGCGATTCTGTCTGAGAATTTGGCTAAAACGAGGTACTTGAAGAGGCAGCCTACAGTTTGGAACAGCCCTCATACTGGGAGTGCCCCTGTGACGTCTTAAAATGCTGTTTCCATAGGCAGCTCACTAGGTTTTGGAACAGAGCAATCGTGTATAGAAGACACACATCCTCAGGTCCTTCCAAACATGGCAAAGTCCATCATTAGTGCTCATGTCTGCCCAAGCATCTGTCCATCATTCGCTGTTGCAAGACCTGCCAGGGGTCATAGGTTGAGCTGTATGCTGTAGGCTGTGTTTTCCTCTCTTGGTTTGAGGAGGTGAGACCAACCTAAGATTAGAGCTGGATTTGACAGAGGGGTCATTCTGCAGGAAATCATTTGGAAAGAATGCAGACAGGTGAGTGGAGCTACTGTACATTGGTGAGATTAATAGAAAGGTTCTTCCAGCAATAACAGAAATGGTTCATGCAGTCTGGGTGAAATGTCGGAATAATGCTAAAAATAGACTATTATGCAAGTTTCTATTGCCAAGAAACCTAGCAAAAGAACCTATACAGATACATACAATTAACTACAGTTTCCATCTGAAATGTATAATACAACAGTAGCAATGATGCACCTTTTCCACACAAATTATGATTACAGAGGCAAATGACCAATTAATAAAAACTAATTTGTGTGTACACGTTTAGCATAGTGCATGATCTGTAAATGGATATATTTTGACATATGAATCACATTAACAGTTCAATATGTATTTTTTAACAATGTCAAATTGACATTGTAAATTTCCTCAGTAGCTCCCCGGTACAACATTGCACTTTCACTGCAGAGTGCTTGGTATGAGCAGCAAACTAAAATGGCTTGATTGATTCAGCAAATGCATTTTTATCTCACGTTTGCTTTTGTTAACACTATCGGTTAGGTTTACTGCAGGGGTACATTATTTTAAAATGCGACAGAGAATTAACCTTTTAGCACCACTCAACAGACTTTGCTGCTATACTCATAATTACCAACATAACAAAACATTGCCAGATTCACATCCGTCCATATTAGTTATTTCAAATATAATTCCATCATTTTTGTTAAATTTTATGTCAGATTTACTAACTTGCTTTATTTCAGATCTTGTAACAAACTAGGCTTTAGTTGGTGAAAAAGTGCAAAATCTGCAAAAGAAATTAAATGAGTCCCCTTTTTCTTTTTAACGTGTCTTGTAATACAACATCTGTTCGCTCTAAACCATTAATAAATGAATATAAACACCAGCAGACAAAGCCCATTATTCCCCCACCTGCATTAGGAGTGGCGTATCACCACCGCTCATATTTGATGCTGAAATGCATTTGCAAGCTCTGAGGCCCAGCAATGACAGACCTCAGTACCATACCTTCACTCATCCGCGGGTGAGTTCACGCCTATCACGCTTGTCCTTGTGCTCCCCATGGACTGCGTCGAATGCTGAGCGGGAGATGAAACAGCATTTCCTAAGGGGTAAACACTGGCAGCCCCTCTTTACGCAACAGAGCGTCACGATTGCTCACTTCAAAGAGCCCTCCTTGCTCACTTTTATACCTATTATGACAAAATTCTAACAGGGCTTGAGGTCTAATTGGGAAATTGCTGGCAAGATGAGGATAAGTAGATTACATCAAGGTGTGGAAAAGATAATCTTGCTGAGGTAAATCTGGGTCGTGAGAGCATGAATAAGATGATCGGCTTGTAGAACCAGACCTCGTTCAATGTTCCTCTGATGCAAACAAGCACCAAACATATCCAGCTGAAATGGAAAACAGACCAGTAAAACTAACCACTGCCTGCTTCTCTTTCTCTTTAGTCATTTTAGGATGGACTTCAAAAACTGCAAATTAATCATTATCCTTAGATGTGTTTTATTTGTTGCATTTTAACAGTTGTTTAAGAAAATTGAAAGAAAGTGTAATATAATAATACATATTAATAAAATATTATTTAAAATGACTAATTTTGTTTTTCAGACAGTCATTGTGTCCAGAATTATCAGCTTTGGGCCTAGAATTTAATTTTGGTGCATCGCTAATTATAAGTCCTAGATTTGTGCATGTGTGCATGAATATTCAAACAAGTCTGCTGTGATTTTCTTATACTGAATTACGCACAATGTCATTGGTGATTACATAAAACATAAAACACAAAAAGAAAAAAACTAAAACAAAGTGGTCCTGATTTAGTGGATAATAATGAAGGCAGTCCCTGCAGCTAAAGCCAAGGGCAATGTGTTGGAGATGAATACACCGAAAGTGTAAAGTCAGGGGAAGGGCGTAAGGGACAAGTGCAGTAGTGAATGATCACAATAGACCAGTGGCTCAAACACTTCGGCTTTGACCGCGTGCCAGGCTGCTCCCTCTTGATTTATGTTGTTTTCACAGGGTGTTGGGCCACAAAGAGGTATAAGTGCACCAGCCTGAATGCTTCACTCACAGACATCTGCAAACTTTAATACACAACAACTTGGCTCCAAAATCTAACAGTTGTAATTTCTGCAAGTCCTGGTAACACAGAAAACAGGAATATAGAGTGAAAACAAATTTAAATCCATGAGACTGTAATGCAGGAAAGGCTAAGAATACACTAGCAGTGCAAAGTTATTTTAGGATCATGAGAAAATTCACAGAATCAGGGAAAAGTCCTCTCTGATTATTTTCTTTTGGATAAAGTCTGGTCTTTTATCTCTTGGATTAACATCAGTACTTATGCTAAAATATTCATTCAAGGAGGTTCAACCTGGTCTTTCTGCTTTATCTATGCATTATTAACTAGATAGATAAATATACTGATACTAAGAAATGTTTCTTAAACACCAAATCAGCATATTAGACTGGAGTAATGGCTGTTAAAATTTCAGCTTTGCCATCACAGAAATAAATTACATTTTAAATTATATTAAAATCGAAAACATATATTTTAAATATTAATAATATTTGACAATATCACTGTTTTTACTGTATTTTTAACAAATAACAAAAAACAATTCAAAGGAATATGCCACCCATAATGTTAAGACAGACTGAAATGATCAGGGATCCTATTAAACTGAATAATCTTTGGCTAAGTCATTATTTAACTTAATTTTAATAGCGGCTCTTTTCAGTTTGGGGAGGAAGTCTGAGTTCTGAAGGTTACAGTATGTTTTCATAGTACACTGAACTCTTTTATCTCAAAAGATCAAGGAAAATTTGATTCCTCTTGATATGACCTCATTAAGGAGTTATTTCTACCTTATCTGACCCTTAAAATCCCTTTCATTAGCATAATGTAGTAAAGCAGATTCTGTCACAGTAAATAATGTTTTGAACTTGAATAAAACCAGTTCATTTGCATGTTACCACATGCAACATATTTTTAGGTTATCTGGCAGCACTTTTTTTTTTTTTACAGTGACGTCTAAGCAGGAACTTAAGCAGGTGTGGACTGCAGGGTATTCGCCCCATATTCAACAACAGATGTTCATGCAATGGACTTCATCATGGTCAACAAGGCATGACGCCTTTCCACGCTGTTGGGCTAATACAGTTATTAGCTTGTGAAATGGAACTCTAACCACTGCTGTAAAATGAGAAACAGGGTGAGAGTTAGAGAGAGAAAACAGAAAGAGAGGAACATACAGCATTTGGACACTTGTCACACTGAAAATGTGTAACTGTGACCAACAGACTGAAAGTTTAGTCATTACTTTCGAAAATCGTAACATTTGCTCCAGTTGTTATGGCACGTTCAGGACAATTTAAAAGAGAAGTAGCAAAACTATATATGTATGTATGTAATTATTATTATTATTATTATTATTATTATTGAATCTGAATCAGACTGATCTGGTTCAACTTTCAAGTTTAACTCGTTGAATTAATGACAGCTGATAGCCAATTATAAGCCAATAGCAGCTGACAGGAGGGGAACTGACTAATAATTTGGCCTGTTCGTCACAAAAAGCTGTCATATGATCTCAGAAGTCTTGGAATGCAGTAAAATATGTCAAATAGACAGTTCTTTTTGAAGCCTGACAGGCCCGATCCTCTTTTGCTTTCATTATATTGAAAAGAGTTGCCAAAATCATACAAATTTGGAGGACTTAAATTTTTGGGTAAATATTATCTTTACGTGTGAGGTGTCCAAAGACTTACTTTTAAGGCCACTGTATCTAGTATATATTTAAAGCGAAGCAGAACATGATGCTGAATGAACAGCACACTACCGTTCAAACATTTGCGGTCAGTGCTTTTTTTTTAAATATACTTTCATAAGCCCCATGGTTTCCATAAAATTAATCAGCAGCATAAATGTTTTCAACATGCCTAATAAAAAGAAATTGATCAGCATATTAGAAAGACTTTTGAAGGTTCATGTGACGTTGAAAAGCGGAGTAATGCCTGCTGAAAATTCAGCTTCACCATCATAGGAATAAATTATATTTTAAAATACATAAAAAATAAAAAAAATGGAAATAGAAATAATGTTTAAAAAATATTATTTGTTTTACTGTATTTTTGATCAAATAAATGCAGCTTTGGTAAGCATAAGAGACTTCTTTCAAAAACTTATATTAAAAAAAATATATAAATAAATACACTTATTTAAGTTTTGTTTTTCCAGAACACAGCTGTACATGCAAAGCACTTTGCACATTTACCACAAGATGTCAGTAACCCAAGCTAAACAGTGCAATAGAGATGGAGCCAGAGAAAGAGAGAGAGCCCTCTTTCCCTCTACCGTGGCTTTGCTCTTGGCAGAAGACACTGCACAGCAACAGACCAGACTGCTACTCCTTTACATCCACTAGATAGATAGATAAAACGTAGTCTGTCACTCTCTCTCCCTCTCTGGCTATTCAAAACAGGCCACTTGGTATGTGAGACATCTTTCGAGAAGCCACACGAATGACGTGTCACTCGCCTCTACCAGGCCATTGGAATATAATGGAGTGACAGACTGTATTCTAAGCCTACAATCGATACTAGTAACCCAGGGTTGAATGAATTTCACCCTGCGTTACTAGAAAGTGTAATGAGAGCAACTGGGTGAAGGGGAGAGGTTAGTTTGTGGGTTTTACAGCTTCACAGATGAACCGGCTTCCATTCCGGCTGTGGTAAAAATGAAGTCTGAAAGCAGTTCATTTAAAGGGAAAATTCTCTCTATATTTGCTCTTATATGTACCCTTTTTAGATTCTGCATGGTCTACACACACTATAAACTGTCATATTATGCTAAGAACTACCCGAAGGGTCCCAAAAATTCATGCATTTGGAATGACATAAAAATAATAAATAATGACAATTTTCAGTTTTGGTTAACCATTTTTAAGTCATATTTGTCTGACAGCATCAGAAATCACCATTTCAGCTGCCAATGGAACTATAGTGATGAGCACGCAGGCATGCTTTTATAACCAACTCCCAGTCTTCCTGTATTCGCATCACATGCATATGTATGAGTTAAAGACACAGGAATGAATTTATTTTAAATCTCAGAACCTCTTGATTTTCACGTTCTGTCCATGCGTCAGTACAGTACTCCTGCGCTGACACCTCGATCAGACGCCAAAACAAACGGCAAATGATTTATGGCGATGGGTAGCTTTGAGTGACAGG